>NW_010320210.1:102901-104776 GCF_000700745.2 Antrostomus carolinensis
GTTTGTTCATCCAGAGAGTGCAACCGAAATTTTTTTAATATCTGTTGTTGAACCCTGAGGACATATTTACACTTCCCATCTTTTCTATGCATAAAATATTGAAGTATAATCTTAGAGGCTGCTTCTGCACACACGTCTGGGGTGAATATCTTTCTGAAGAACTCCCCACACCTTGCTCTAGACATTTGTAATACAGAGGTCTACATCTGAGGCCAGGCTCCCTTTATAGTCAGTGGAAAGAAATACTCACAGGAGATGATTCATCTGACCTATTTTAGATATCTACGTAAGGACAAGATTAACCATGCCCTAGAAGTATCTATTTCCACTTAATTGTCTGTGGAGAACTTGCTGCACTGCAAGCATCTCAGAGTGGATGCAGTGTATCTGCCTCTTAATGCAAAGACCAATTATCCTGAGAAGTCCCATGCTACTTTCTGCCTTTGCTCCCTACCAACATCAGAAGCTTATAACCACTGTGAAGCTCAATAGTTGTAGAGGAACATCTTAATAGCAACATCCCTGGCTTTCTATTGATCCATGAGGCCTGGCCCCCATCTCCTCCAAGGGCTTCATATACAAGGGCTGTGGGTGTGGAGCTCCATGTACGAGAGCTTTTACAGAGCAGGAAGATAGGACAGCTCCTCTGCTGCTGGCATAGCCTTAGAACTCAGCCACATATGTGTGTATGACCTTTGGATCTATGTATCACCCCTCCACAAGCCATGAGGTCACACTGATAAGCCTGTCTCCTTTCAATTCACAGCTCCAGGGACTGTAGCTTTAAGCATTGGCATGCTGCTTATGCCATCCTTCTATGAAGAGCTCTTGCATTTTGCATCCCTTGCCTTAGTCCACTGGGACCATGAACTCCCTCAGGGGCCAGAACATACATTGTTGTCACAAGGTACTTCTGAAGAGTATGAAGTTTGTACACATATAGTCCCTGCACCAAATGGTTTATGTGCTAAGAAGACAGAGAAGGTGGAGTAAAAGAAATCACAACATGACAATGTTGCAATATTAATTTACAGGTGTGAGGAGGGTAAAACTCGAGTGAGGGAGGAAAAAAAAAGGAAGAAATATGATTAGAAATAATCCATTGAGTGTCATTTTTTCATATGAGACCCACCCATGCTCAGCAGAGTAGAAGCAAGTATTCATCAGTATTAAGCCTCACAATACTATGTTTGTTTTCATATCATTAGCAAGACAACCTAAATGGCACCCTCCAACAAATTGTGGTATTTCTGGCTGGAGGTTTTGCTCAGCCAGCTCAGATCAGCTCTGGTGTTTATTTACATGTGCGCTGTTGTGAAATCGTTACACTGTGAACAGAGGTGCTGGAGAATCTGTGGGACATTAATCTGCCTAATACTATTGTCATAAGCAGGCCCCGACCCTGTGGTCTGCTCAAGACAGGCAGACCCCTGTGCTGGGGCAAAACATATGATACAGGCTGGAGGTCTTACACAAGTGGCACAGCAAAGATGAGCTTACATTTTTTTATTCCAATTTTACAAATGTTTGTTTGTTGTTCTCTGTCCCAGAGAGCTGTGTTTGGCAACCCATGGACCAGCACACCAGGATTCCAACAAGATGGTGTGATAGTGTCCAGGTTGGGGGGTTTTTTTGAGAAATTGAAGATGTGGTGTAGGATACTCCTCCTCCCCCAGAAGCTTCAGAATAGTTGTCTTTCCTCATGAGAATGTTAATCGGGCAGCACCCCTTGCCTTGCCAGCAGCAGATAAGGTTCTACTTGCTTAGGAAGGATGGTCACTGTACAGTCTTCCTCTGTCTTGCAGAATGTTCCCAGGATAGGTTGTGTCACCAGCATTTCAGGACAGTAAAACTTGGAGTAAATAGCTCCTGGAG
>NW_010320210.1:104806-142493 GCF_000700745.2 Antrostomus carolinensis
TGCTGACTCAAGAAAGCATATCTACATCTACATCATAGGCTGTTCACATCTCCCAAGTGTTTTATTGAGCAGTAAAAGGCAGAAAAGCATTCAGAAACAAGCTTGAGCCTGAGGTAATTGGATGGTTTCAAAGCTGGAGCCCTGAACAAGAGCAGCTTGCTTAAATTCAGCCCCAGTTTCCCTTCACATGAAATCACTCATATCCTTGCTATATTACAGTAAAACTTACATGTCTTCATGTATGTATGTCTGAAGCTTCTTGCATCTTTCCCCCTACCTCCACCTATGCCTCTGGTCCTTTGTATTTTCTGCAGAGGGAGTGCCTGATGTTTGAGAATTACTGGAATAAACTAAAATGAGTTTTGCATAATGCTTATTCTTGTCATATGTGTTTTTTTCCTTCTCCAAGTTTATGAAGGCCAGACCAGGATTAAAAGACTTAACTTCACATTCCTAAAAGCAGTGCAAAACTTTCCACCCAAATTAGCTGGCAACTCCTCCTTTGATATCATGAACATAAAAATATGTTTTAAAAGATGAATCATCTCTGGACAGCTCAGGTGAGGAGTAGCAACTTGGTAGCAGCACAGATAGCTCTCAAGCTTGTTTAATTTATCGGAAACACAAGAGACAAACTCTCACCAGGCAGAACTGCGTACTTTTGGACAAACAGCCTGTCTTTTTTGCATTCTCCTTATATTTGTTATTTGACTGTCAAATAATTTGTTATTTGACTCTGTCAAATCATTCAAATAGATACCAAATACGTGGGGTCAATAAGAAGGACCCAAAAAGCAATTATGTGGAAGCACCATCTAAATTCTCCTAGAACCAAACAATAATGTGGAATGAAATCTGAAATTCTGGGCTGTGCAGTCATTTAAAATGAGTTAACATATTATTACAGTGTATTAGTAAGTTAACAAGAGTCCTGGATGCACAAGTGGCATTTCCTTTGCTCACTACCAAGCTATCTCGCAGCTCTCTCTCTACTGCCTTACCCTAAGGACAGTATTACTGTCCCTTGTAAGCTCTTTCATGACTCCCACTGCTGCAGGCTGTGAGGAATGTACCCACGAGGAACTGATACACAAGGCTGGAGCCAAGAGGCTGCTCAAGGTGTGATCCAGACACTCAGACACCCAAGACAAGGCAGGCAGGGGTGCATTACGGTGAGCTTAAAACCCATGTGCACACCAAACAGGTAGTTCCTGAGAGCTGCCCTGTTGGAAACACTTGGGGATGGGGTAAGTCTGTAACTCTGCCCTGGCACTGTCCTGCAGAAGACAGACCCCAAGCTGCCACAGAAACTTGCAAAATCTGCTTTAAAGCATAAGCCATGAGCTCCTAAAATTCTAAAAACTGTGGTCCCTGGTGCCTGTCTTCAGGGCGGATGAACGGTCTGAGGCACACCAAGAAATCGTCCCGAAAGGCTGAAGAGCCTTCCCGTGCCTTGCAGCACCCGCACGCCACTGGGTGCTCAAGGGGTCCCAGGAGGATGGAGCCTGCTGTGGAGCTCAGCTTTTTTTTCCCACGTGTTTGCATGTGGCAGTAATTTAAATCTTTGATTGAAACAATCAGCTTGTCCAGGGCCGAGCTGTGATCCTCTGCCTCCACAAAGGGCCCCGGTACTTCAAAGAGATGGCTGACATGAGTCAATTGCTCGTGGGCCCAAATTCTTAAGGAGCTGGTTGCTCCTTCCCCCCGGCCCCACTCCTCTCACACGGAGAAGGCAGAAACCAAGGAGTGAAACCCAGGGAGGGGAGGCCCAGCGTTACAAGCCAGGTGACCCATTGACCGTCTCTCACCAGTATCAGCCCAGCCCACACACCTCACGAGCCACCTGCTGCCACCTCCCTCTCCCAAAAGGTGCTTGGCACAGAGTGGCTCTTTATAGAGACCAGAGCCCAGAGGGATGGGGAAGCCACAGTCCTCGCTTCCCTTGAGGCCCACCATGAGGGGTCCCAGAGGACCCACAGCCCTCCGACAGCTAAAACGCCGGCTGCCCTGGGTGGTGTTTCACCATCACTGTCCGTATGAAGTGCCTGACTCTGAGCCTTGTTCCATGTGGGTGCGTCTCCGCGTTTCCATCAAATCATAGCATCACAGAATCACAGAATGGTTTGGGTTGGAAGGGACCTTAAAGAACATCTCGTTCCAACCCCCCTGCCATCAGCAGGGACACCTTCCACTAGACCAGGTTGCTCAAATCAACCTGAGCACATGACATCACATTTATGCTGTTTTACGCTGGCTTTCTCCTGGCTGTGAGGGTGCAGATAATGCCAAGTCTGGAGCAAGGCCCACTGATAAAAAGTCGAGCAACCAAAAAATGTTACCACATTTAGGCTGGAGCCCTAAGCCTGTGTTTGCTGTACAGCTGAACTGCAGCCTCGGCCCAGCCTGGTCACCCCAAGCTGCCTCCTCATGTGATAGAGAGAAATACGCGTTTCTGGAAAGCTGCTCTCATCCTAAAAGATGTTTCTGAGAAAGGGGAGCCAACCTGCATTGGCAGCATTTCTTCCTAAGTGCTGCATTTATGAAGAAGCCCCAGGTGATCAGCTCAGCCTGGGACACCCAACTTTCAGAGAGCTGAAGCCAGCTGAGGTGGGGTCCCCCAGAATGCTAAATAAACACATTGTACTGCAGGGCAGTCTATATACCTGGCCTGATGGATTTGCTTTTCGTTGTTACCAGATTCTTGGATGACTGTTGAAGACAATATCAAAACCAAACACATCAGCATGCACTGCTGATTTCTGATACAGAAAGTGGTTTTTGTTCACTCTAAGTGATCTATTTGGACTCATTTTTGGTCTCCCATTACTGATGGGACTTGTAAAGATTGTTTCCAAAGCGAGTAATGAGGAAAACAGTCCTTACCAGTATTGTTTGTGGGAGCAGTTGGCATAAATTATTCTGTCCATGAGAAAATTAAGTAGCCGCTACTCCTCTGTGTTCTGAATATCTTCTGCATTCAGCATCACGAACTAAATGCATGTACTTCCCATTTCCAACAGAAATGCACTGCTTTTTTTTTTTTTTTTTTTTTTTAAAAAACCCCCTGGTGACCACACTGCAGAAATTGATTGTAATTAATAAGAAGAAATTGGCAGCAGCCTCATCTCTTACTTGGATGTACTTTTAATAATTTGAAACTTGTCAAGATTTGTTTTCAACTCACAGGATGATCTGAGAGTGCTTTAAATGCCTCCTTTGCCATCTATTCTGTGGGTTTCAATACTTGTTTTTTTTCTATTTGACTGCAGCAGGATGCCAGTATCAAGACAGTCTCCTTTTGCTGAGTTGTGGGGCAGGAATTTGAGTGGGTGAGGTCTGAGGAGACATTGTTTAGCCTTGCAGTTTTGAAACTCTGTCTTCTTTAGATCTTTACTTTTCCCTTCATGTGTTTCCATTCACACCTGAATCATTCATTATACTGGCAAGCTGGGAAGATCCCTCTCTTCTTCAAGGTAACCACACATTTCTGAAGTAAATTATAGGTGGGGAGATTATAGAAATTTGTCGTCTAGGCACACACCCTGCCTCCTTTCCTTTTCCAAAGCATGTAATAATGATTTGTTTTTCTTCTTTTCCCCATAGCTAATGTATGCCTAATGTGGGAACAGTTGTTTTCTTTGTTTTGATGGAACATTAAAGCAGGCTGTGTAACAAGGGAGGAAGTCTAAGAAGTGGCATTTTACTTTTAAACACAGCTTTGAAAATAAGTGGCAAGTCAGTGATTGTGCTGTATTGCTGTAATCACCTTTGTGATTTTCTGCTGGACTGTCGGCTCAGACATAGATTAAGCACGGGACAAAAGCTCAGAAGTCCCTTTTGAATTTTGGGCTTGAATATTCAAGGTCACCTCTCCTTTCCCACCCTGTGATGTTATCAACCCTACTTCCAAGGCCACTCTAAGAAAGGACAAACTAGCCATTGTTATGTTATTTTGACTCAAAGCAATAGCAAAAATAGCTAACTAGCTGCTTTTATAATGCTGAACCCATGAAATGTGTTCTACCACTCAAACATGCTATGAAGGATTCTGTTAGGATTGGAGGTTGAAAACATGATGCCTCATTGGGAAATATTTGTGTTCACACTTATCATTCTCTTATACTTCCCAGATTTTAGTGTCCCATGCATAAAGAAATGGAAAAGATCCAACTCACTAGTTTAAGTATCATGCAAAGCACAGAAGTCAAAGCACCTGTTGGAGATGTTTCCACAGAAGTAAATGAGCTGTAGAGCTGCCAGATAGTGAGAAACTGGAGTGTAGTGTCAGGAGTACTTGGATCTTGAGAAAATATTCAGAAAATACCAAGTCTTGCTCATGGTCACTTGTATGAAAGCAACAGCAGCAAAAATTGGTCCACCAGCTCTGTCTCGGCCCTCTCTGTCAGACCTGACCTCAGCAGATAAGGGCATTACAAAACGGATGAAGGCCAGGGTAATGAGAGAAGGGAAATGAAACATGAGACTGAGAAGAACCCTTGCTACAGAAAGTTTCAGAGGAAAAGTTTTGTATAATTTTTTCTTCACAGGGGGAAAAAACAAAACAACAAAAAATGGGGAAAAGGGAAATAGAAAAGTGAAAGGAAGCATTCAAGTCAGACATAGTAAAGAGCAGTTCTCCCCTACAATTTTTTTTTCTGATCAAATTTACTGAGCAAATAAAAACACTTAGGTGCAAACGCTTTATTTGGGGAAACACGTCTGTGGAAAAAAAAAATATTTTCCCAAAGAACAAATCTAAAGATAATCATACGTTCTGTTGGAAGAATGTGGTGGAAAATGGTTAATGCACTGAGATTAAAAGAGGCAGCTGAAACAGAGACAAAATAAGTCTGTGACCAGGACATTCAGGGAGAAAGGCACTGCCATGCCATGAGGCTGGTGCTGAAGATCATGTACATGAGCCACATCCTCTGCAGATATGTTTCTGGAAGCCTTAAACTGTGGTACTTGCAAACAGGCAAATTCTGAACAGCCAGCAGCAAAAGCTTTGCTAGCAAATTAGACCCAAGTCTAAAATTAAATGGGATATTTGAAGCCTAGAGGTAAAAGGGCATACAGCACACTTCATTTCTTTACTTCAGCAAATAACTATTTCAAAAGCTTTATTCCAGAAAATGAACCTTTCAAATCCTTCCTTTGGAGCACCTGTGAAGACCTAGACGCATTTGCTAATTGCAATGTAATGGACTAAATGTGTTTATTTGGTTAAGTGCATTTAACAGGGGGGAAATAAAGGTTATTAAAGTTCGTTGTAGCCAGGAATGAAAATTGCAGTTATTTCCCCTTCCCCTGTTCTCTCTACAGTGATAAATACCAGAAAATACATCTTGGTTCCCTCCAGTCTGAGCCATCTACAGATGCATGTTTTCTTTCTATAACCAGCTGTAGCTAATTGCATCAGTGCCGCCTCTACTGCTGCACATGAAAAAGAAACCTGTAATTTATTGCAACAGACCATACTATTTCTGCTGTACATCTTGCCCATTCTGTCATTCCAGTGAACGGATTTCTCATGGTAAATTGGCAGTTCAGAAGTGGAAAACAACCTTGCTCAGAAGAAAGCTTTCAAAAACTCCTCCATATGTTCTCTCCAGATATTGATAAAAGAACAAACAGAAAACATATTGTTTATCTGTAGGACCATGATTTCCCCATCAGCCAAAGAAACACTGAGTCAAATTCATGCCTCATGTACCTTTGTTGTAGCCAACACAAGTACAGCACTTGTGATAATGATCCATTCATTTTATTATTGCTTGAATGGCAACATGGTGCCTTGGAGAACATACACAGGTGAGGTGGTGCAAATTAGTGTCAAAATCAGTGGAACTGTGCCAGTTTATACCAGCAACAGATCTGGCTCCACTCTCTGCCTCAGGGAATTTATGAATCATAATGTAACTCTAAGTAGATCTAGTGGCTGTAAAATTCAATCCTGTCTTTAATAGCAGTGAGGCAGGAGAAGGCGAAAGGTGAGCCCTAACCTACTTTTGAAAGGGTCATGTCAAGGGCACTGAAAAAAGACTTTTAATTGTTCTTACAGCTCTGGGGAATGAGACTGTAATGAAAGGCAGTAAAATCTTAATCACAACTGCATTGCTGGAGTTAGGGATTAAATATAACTTTGCCTAAACCTGCGGTTTACAATATGAAGGCTTCGGGGACTAGACTGGTGCAAAGATCTCCCTTCCCCTTCCTCTATTAGGAACACCATCAACATCTAGGTACTAATGCTCTTGTAACTATGTGTGGGGCTGTGCTGTGAGCTGGATCAAGGAACTGCTCCAGGTTAAAAATAACCCAGAAAAAATAAACTAATTAATAAGCTCACAGTGTGCATACTTAATAGCAGAGGTTAGCATTTGCAAAATGCTGGGAGAGCCCCAGATGACTGGTATTATATAAGTGTAAAGCACTTAGTAATTCCCAGCTATCATTATATAGTGTCACTCTTTATTACTGAGGGTTCAGCCTCTTGTTTGCATCTGGGTGTACATCAAAAAGACTTCACACACAGACTGTGCAGCCAGGTGGATGGCTCATAGCTCTGCCTCCTTCACTCACAGAGGCTGGCTCAGCTCAGACTTCCCTGTTGCCCAGCCACAACTGCTCACTCCAGTTTAGCAGCTGTAGAGGCTGAAGCCTCAAGTGTTAATTGCTCTATTACATTAATGTGAAACTAGAGGGATGGAGTGGAAAATCACAGCCATTGTCTTTTCATTTACCCTAATTGACCAAGCAACAGCAAAAGAGTGGCCTGGAGAAAGCCTCCTCTTATAATACATTGGCACTAATTAGGAATTGTAACAGCGGGATTTTTAAAATTCTGTACATCCCCTTAGTAATGTAGCTTCAAAGCTATCATTGAGAGAGGGTATTGTACTATTTAGGTAGTTAGCAGCAAAAGGCAGAGATTGCAGCTCTACAGCTCAACCTAGGCAGCAGGTCTGCAGCTCACCCTGGAGAAGACCCAGCACTGCTGATGGTCACAGCCGTGCGCAAACCATGAGGGCATTCTCCCTTCCCTCCCTTGCTGGATCTGGATCAAAGAACAGAGGGAAAACAAACTTCCTATGGGATGAAGCAAAGTCTGTTGCTTGTATTATGTCACCCTAGCCCAGAGAGTTACACTGCTCTGTGACACATCCCAGGGCTGCCCTTCAGACCAGAGGTAAGTCCTTCCTTTGAACATGGGTCACCAGAGAGTAGTTTTGCAGTTAAAGAATCACAAAAATGTGATATATGGCTTCATTATTGTTTGTCTTCCTCTGTATATATATTATTTTCCCCATATTACCTTAGAATTAAACCCTGTAAGTTTACTGAACCAAGGCCCAGTTAACTTCAATGGGAAGGGTGTTCTTTTCTTTCTTTTCTTGCAAATCATAGAATAGTTTGGTTGGAAAAGACCTTTACAACCATCTAGTCCAACTGTAAACCTAGCATTGCTAAGTTCACCACTAAAGCGTGTCTCCAAGTACCACATCCACATATCTTTTAAATACCTCCAGGGATGGTGACTCTACCACTTCCCTGGGCAGCCTGTTCTAATACTTGACCACCCTTTCAGTGAAGAATTTTTTCCTAATATCCAACCTAAACCTCCCCTGCCACAACTTAAGACCATTCCCTCTTGTCCTATCGTGTGTTATTTGGGAGAAGAGACCAACACCCACCTCACTACAACCTCCTTTCAGGTAGTTGTAGAGAGCAATAAGGTCTCCCCTCAGCCTCCTCTTCTCCAGGATAAACAATCCCAGTTCCCTCAGCTGTCTCCTCCTGAAGACTTGTTCTCCAGGCCCTTCACCAACTTAATTGTCTTTCTTTGCACACGCTCCATAAAGACTGAGGGCTTCTGTTTTGATTCCTGCAGCAAGGAGTAACTGGGCACAGCGCACTCCATCACTTTGCCGTGATCCATTACTGTCCCTGTTCTCCAGCCACACTCCAGCTTGGTGAAGGAAAAGTGGGGAGAAAGAGATGTCACTTTCTCTGATGCTAAGCATTTCAGCTGTGCAAGCCTAGAGCAAAAATAAGCTCTTTGTAAAGCTGACAGCTACTTGTCTCATGGAGCAGTGGGAAGGCAGCACCGGTGGCCTGGGGCTTTGGGCTGGAAATTACACACAGAATCACAGAATGTTAGGGATTGGAAGGGGCCTCGAAAGATCATCCAGTCCAATCCCCCTGCAGGCAGGATGTGATGTTGAGCTGGCAACCCTCAGTTTCAAGGTGGCTTTAGACACAAAATTATTCCCTCCTAAAGTGTTACACCTCAGCATATATAACCACTAATGTGACTCATTGAGTAGAGTATCAAAGCAGCATATGAGCAAAGAGACTATACACTAGTAGAAACTAAGTTAGATGTTGTTCCAACTATGTATTTTGTGCTGTTGCTAATGTTGCTATTTTATGCCCTGGTGCATGTCCATGCCTTGTGCGTGCCACAATTAAATAAGCATTTCTGCTATGCAACTTTTGCTCTCCTAAGAAAATGTGAAGAGGGTAATGTCAGGGCTATGTTTACAGCCTATAGCACAGCAGACACTCTACTTACTGCATGCTAGGCTTTTCAAACAACCCCTAGGGACAGGCTGCAACTACAGCTCTTCCTTTGCAGTAACATACTGCACATTTTGCTGCTTAGCAGATTTCTTTCTTTTAAGGAGGTTTGCAACAGAGAAGGTTGAATTCAAAGCTGCTGATTTAACCAAGACAGAATGGGCCATAGTAGATTCTCAGGCTATGTCAGCTAAAAGCAGATCTCAGCTGGTCTCAAGTCAAGGCCTACCAAGAATTCTTGACTATTTTCAGGATGTGGTTACACAAATACTTTCTTCAGCATTCTGTCTAGCACAGGAAGTTGTTCCCACACTCTTCTCCTACACCTCCTGTTTGTCCCTGTACCTGTACTGCTCTTGGATGTCTTCTCAGTGCCAACTGGCAGTGAAAATGCCAATGCAACTTTCTGAGGGCCAATGCCATAGAGTCAATGCCACAGACATGTCTAACAATGTCTCTGATTGAAAAATGAAATCCTCCATACGCTGTGTTCTCAGGATTGTATGCAGACCAAATTGAAATACCTCTGGATACAAAGAGCCTGAATGAGGTGGAATTCTACTAAAAGTTCTTGTTCTTACAGATAACATCATGATGAATGAGAGAGAAACATGACCAATGGCACATTTAGAGTTGCTGAATTTGCTTCTACATAACCACAAAGCTAATGCTTTCCAATTGACCTTACCCAGGTATTAAACCAATTAATGTGACTAGGAAGCATACAGGATTCTAAGATAGCCACTCTCTCAAATTTATATTTCAAATGACTTAATTTTGCTATGTGGATGTAACACTGCATAAACAAGGAACACAGAGAATAGAAGAAAGCTTGTAGGATAAAGCAAGGTCCTGGGTCAGCTTGGGCATGGAGACCTTCTCAGGTTGTGCTGTGACTAGGTGTGTGAGTCTAGATACACCTGTATGGGCCTGGCTTAGCAAATGACCTAGGTAAAAGCAAGCCAGCAATAGGGAGGATGCAGTGGGTCAGATTACCTGTGTGGTTCAGTCTCTTGAAGTGGGGCCCAGGTTTGTGTTGAATCCCATCCCATGGATGAATCACTGCTCTTTTTTTCTTCAAGCATGCCATCTACATATGCAAGCTACAGTCCTGTCTTGAATTTGAGTGTGCATGCAGCCTCAGACCCCATCACTTCATTTTCACAGGGATGAGCTAGAATGGACACAAATGTGCCATGACTTACATAAGTGCCCTCTTTACTCTGCAGTATATTCACACCAAGGAGGAATTTCTATATCTTTTATCCTTTAAGGAATTCTTTTTACACCTTGTAAAATAACTAATATTTTGTAAAATAGCAAAAATAATGTAGAAAGGTGGCTAAAAGGTTGATGTGACCCAGGGTAAATATGGTGATGATTACGCATGGAATATAAATAACCTATATAAAGGGTACCAAGACATAAAATACATATTTTTCTTTAAAGAGAGATGAAGAAAATATTTACTACCTTATTAAGTCAAAAGAAATATGTCATTAAAAAGCAATCACTAGCTTCAGAGCTGCAATAAGCCTCTTTATTAGGTATTAATAATTTTACTAGGTACTGGATTGCTGGAGGGCTGGGACCATATGAGTTGGTAATAAACCATCTTGATACATCATGTTCTTTCAGTCTGGCCAATGTGACATTTGCTGTGCAGGCACCAGGAATGTTATACAACTGAACTAAAACAAGTGAAAAGATCCTATCAGTCCTGAATCCGTCTTACCATCCCAAGTGAATTAATATTGAGGGCACTGACTTAAGAAGAAAAGATGAATTTTGATGTGTATTCATGTGAGAAAAATGTAGCACACAGTAAAATTGACTCCTGGTCAAAAAATGGAGAGGTATGTCTAAAACCTTCTAAATGCAAGAAGGGTTATGGGAACCTGTTTTTTCTATTGGTCAGTATAGCCACTCTTGCTGGGACAATATTTGTCAGGTGATATCAGTGCCATATGCCATAAAAAAGCTGTTGAGATTTTATATTAAGCTCTAATTCTGACCAAAAAATGAGTCACAAACCAAAACCAGTCTGATGTGAGATCCAAACGTGTTCTGTGTAGTTCATTATTGCTGACAGCTCCTGGGAAGAAAAATGACCATTAAGAACTGATCCCACACATCCCATCTCCCCCCTCCCTCCAGCCATGAAAATGGATCTGGACATGTGGGCCTTCCCCATTCTGGAAAAAACAGCTCTTGGCTTTCAGTGGGATTATGGCCCATGTATCCAAATCTGTTAGCAAGATGACATCAATGAATTTGAAATGTTGTTCTTATGTTAATGCTTCTCTAATTAGCAATGTTTGAAGTAGCTCTGCTAAACTAAGAACATATCCTAACTTCAAACCAAAACTCAATCCTACTCTTCTTTTGAAAAAATTCGGTTACCGTTATTTTCTTTGTCAACATTATCTTCCAGAGCAAAACCCACAGCTGCCAAGAAAGAAGACAAATAATCTATAAGCACTTTCTGCTTGAACATAAAACAATAATGTATAAAATAGGCTCTCAAAACATTTCTGCCAGCATTTTCTTCTATGACTCTTATCGTTTCAAGAACATTTTCAGCTTCTACAACTGACTTACCAATATCTCAATGCAATAAAAAGTACTAAAGAGCAAAGGAGTTCAACAACAGCTCCTTTACCTCCGAATAATTTTTCATCTGTGGGAGGACTGCAACAGAAACAGCAGCAGTGACATAAAAGAACCAAAAAACTGCAGTTCGGACTTTCCATTACGACAGCAGTTGTGGAGGTGGGGCACTCTAGATAAACGTCCTCTCTTGGACTTGTTCATACAGACATGTTGACTTTCAAGCTGATGTATTTCAGTATCTGTTCTATTAATACAACTTTCCAGGAGTATACGCATAATATGTTTAAGGTTAGCAATAAAAACTCACTCAGAAAGGTAGAGATGCAGAGTAGACACAGTAGCTGAGTTTCTATAGTAGTAAATGAAAGAGAAGCCTACACACATCTGCAAAAATTACAAAGCTAAGCAAATCTGCCTGACAGAAGGGTAAGAAAGTGACAATCTGCCTGCTGTGCTGTCACAGAAAGCCATCTTTTGATGGGAGTAGCTAAGGGTAATATGAATTATACACAGGTTGATACTTTTTCTTCCCTTTGGTGCGGGAAGCTAACCATTCTTCTAGTAGTTCAACTTTGATAGGAACATTATGTGTTTTAGAACCATTTTGTCACGTAGACTGACTTTGCTTTCTTGTTTATTTTAAAAACAGTACATTTATTCTCTCCGCATCTATTGTTTTTGCAGTCTCTTTTTTTCCTTTTCTTCAGAAATGTGACATGGATGTGACAGTCTTGATTAGAGATAAAAATAAAGCAATGAAGTGTGCTCAAGAGAAAGTGACCAACCATCCATTATGTGAGATTTGCATAAGAGGAAGATTTTTATCTTGAAACATGGATTGCCAGTAACCTTGAATCAGCTAGATTCCACATTGTTGTACAGAGGGCATCAGCTCCTGTTAAGCCCACTTTATTTTTACTAGTACTTTCTTGACTTAGGTTGGGTTTTGATTGTATTCTAAGTGAATATTCAAATCAGGTATATATAGAGATGAACATCTTGGGCAATTAGTCACTTAGCCAGGTTACAAAGCCATGTATGAATCCATATGAAGATGTGCTTTGCAAGTAACCAAACCACTTATTTAATTATATGACAATCATTGTGGCAAACCATACACAATTGTTCAAACCACTACATATGTTTTTTCCCATAAAAAGACATACAAAGGAAAATATATTTTATTACACTGCGTTTCACAATATTATGTTATGCTGCATAAGCACTCATTTGATGGCTAAGTCATAACTTGACACCCCTCCTCATCTTTGGTTGTTTCTAGCCATTATTCATTTTAAAAAATACTAACTGGCTAGGCCAGAGGCAAGGTTATTTTCCAAAATCATAAGAACTTATTTCCTTTTACTTTCTGAATCCTGGAGTTCATTACTGTCCTTTCTTTTTGTCCAGAGACTCTTACAGAACTGCAGTACCTCTTTACTATAGTCCAGTTTTGAAAAATACACGTCTTAAGATCTGTCTGTTAGGGAACAGACAGATGAGTTACTACTTATGCTATTGCCTGCAATCCTAGTGATTATACACTTGCCTTAGCTGGATGATTCAGAGAGCTTCCCTAAGCTCTTCTTGCACCTATATCTTCTGAGAGGTGCCTTCAGATTTGCCTTCAAAGGGCAAACCTGAAGAGTCTGAATAAAGCACCTCACTTTCAGATGGGCACTCTTCATCTGATCTGTTTTAGCTACTTATTTAATCAAGAGAGGAAGTGCACTGTAAGCCTGCCTCTGCCTTAACTGATAAGGATGCCTGGACAAGTAGTTCACATGTAGAAGTCTATGCTGCAGACATCTGCACGTGGTCAGACAAAGCTCTCTCTGTATTCAAGATTCACGGGCATTAATGGTAAGATGCATAATACATTCTTGAGACTGAAGCCATGCAGAGTTGGATCACCTTGTCTGCGATAGAAGAAAAGATACAGCTGGGCTTTTGTGTTCTCTGCTACGTAATTGAGGGAATAAGGAAAGAAACTGAAGAGATTTTGGTATTTTATCACAATTGCGCTTTCTTTCTGGCATTATTATGGCAGCATTGACACAGCTTAGTTCCTTACTGGGGTAACTACATGACTAATATTATTTGCTGATAATTGCACAAAACTCTCTCATATATCCTGATACTAAATGTGTGCAACTAATTTGACTCATGGCACAGTGCAGATGTGGAGACAGTTATTCAAGTGATACCTGTCTTCTTCACATTCTGATAAGTACACTTACAACTAAAACCAAGTAGCAATAAAATCTACTGGTAGATTCAGTCACACCACAAACTATCATTTAGTCTCAAATAAACTGTAGAATTTGACATGGTATTTCCTGCTGTGGAGGAAATTAATTCTTTCTTGTTTACCAGAAATTACTTTTTTCCCCCCTATTTATTATTTGGCTGGTCATAACACGTTAGAAAGAACAAGAGAAGAGTTACATCGTTCTTTTCCTACGTGTTGACAAGTGAAAAGTTTCAGAGGTTCTCCTCAGTCATGGTTCACATTTAAGCATCCACAGAAATTCTTTCCTGAGGATTAGAGACATGTTCTTGATAAACAGGAACAAATAAAAAAATGGAGTTACATGTAATTGGAAACAAAGGTTATGATCCTCAATTAAAGCTGATTAAAGTTTGTAAACCCTAATTCCATATTCTTACCTCGTTCTCTTCATTTTTTTTTCCTTTCAAGTCCTCACATCAGTTTTATCATTTTAAAAAGTAGTGCTGTTAAGCAGAGTGAAATGTTCATTCACTGTTTAGTTTGCACTTGTAAATCCCTTTCTCCTGCATAATGACTGAAACCATTGCAGGCTGATCACTTGCCTGCCAATGGGAAGTGGTGAATGAATTCCTTTTTTTGCTTTGCTTGTCCATGCAGCTTTTCCCTTATCTTTTAAACTGTCTTTGTCTCAACCCACAAGTTTTCTCACTTCTACACTTCTGATTCTCTCCTCCATCCTGCTGGGGGTGGGCAGGCAGTGGTGAGCAAGCAGCTGTGTGGTGCTTCACTGCCCACTAGGGTTAAACCATAACAGATAAGCATGGTCATGGGCAAATAAAAAGTGAGGGTAGAGTGAGACTTTGCTAGCCTAGCATGGTTCTGATGAAGACACAGGAACAAACAGTTTCCAGAAGCTTGCCCTCAGAAATATCATTAAATAGATTCCAGTGGTATTTTGATGGAGAACCTTCTTCAGTGTGGGCTTACCAGAAACCACCAAATCATACTACGTGATTCCAAAAACTTGCTTACAAGCATGCGCTTGCTGCTGGAAGTGGGAACACCCTTAGAATAGATTTTTCCTATTAACTTTTTCCTTTTTCAGTGTGTAATGAGCAAGGGACAATTATGGCAAGTAGTAACCAAAGTAACTGAGATCAGGAAAGGTGTCAATAAACATTAGCTGACCAGGAGACAGCACCTCTGCAACATGATTACTTTGAGATTTAAGAATTTGTTTTTGTTCCATGTTGAAATGAAACCAGAAACGTTCTATTGATTGTGCATACTGGTGGGATGAATGTGTCACTTTAATAGCTGGGTGGTGAAGGGACAAGGCAGGCATGTGGAAGACCCAGGTGTAGCTTCCTGCTTTACCTGATTCAGGACAGGGATTTGCCATTCTACATCAGAGATTCGAACATGCTTCTCGCACACACTCAGCAACCTAGTCAACCAGCTCTAAAGTCTTTCCTCTGCATCTTCTCTCTCTTACTAGGAAACTGGATAGATCCATGCAAATGTTTGGAGAATATGTGAGGAATCAGAGATGTTCTGATGATTATTGCAAATTGGGAAAATGCTGAGGATGGCAAAGGCATCTTATCATCCTAAGAGCACTGCTCTGTAGGTAGCAGTTGCAGAGTGTGTTTTCTGTAAAGGACATGTTTGGACATGTTGCAACACAGGTGCTGATAAATTTGAGAGGTAACAACAGGAGTTTATCGAGAGAGTTTGGAGTACATGACCTACAAGGAGAAATTGAGGGAGCTGGATTGATTTACCCTGAGGAAGAGGAGGCTAAGGGGCAATCCAGTAGTAGCCTACACTCCCTAGAGGGGCATTACAATGGGGCCAAATTCATCTTGGCAGATTCAGACATAAAAAAGAGACAACTGCCCCAAGTTGCAGGTTGGGAAATTCAGGCTGGACATTAGGAAAAAAGGTTAGTTTTGGGGTTTTTTTAATTAGGAAGGTGGTGCAGCACTTGAGCAGGCCACCAGCAAAGCTGCACCCTTCCACAGAGTGTTCAGGACTCAAAGACACAAAACCATGGCTGACCTGATCCTGGGTGGGAAGTAGTCTTGCGGAGTTGGAGGCTGGACTAGACCATCTTTAAAGTCCCTTCTAATGAACAGTCTTACAGAGTCATATAATCATAGAACCATAGAACGGTTTGGATTGGAAGGGACCTTAAAGATCATCTAGTTCCAACCCCCCCTGCCATCAGCAGGGACACCTTCCACTACATCAGGTTGCTCAAAGCCTCATCCAGCCTGGCCTTAAACACTTCCAGGGAGGGGGCAGCCACAACTTCCTTGGGCAACCTGTTCCAGTGTCTGACCACCCTCACAGTAAAGAATTTCTTCCTAATATCTAATCTAAACCTCCCCTCTTCCAGTTTAAACCCATTTCCCCTTGTTCTGTCATTAACTGCCCTTAAAAAAAGTCCCTCCCCAGCTTTCTCGTAGGCCCCCTTCAGGTATTGGAAGGCCGCTATAAGATCTCCCCGGAGCCTTCTCTTCTCCAGGTTGAACAGCCCCAATTCTCTCAGCCTGTCCTCACAGGAGAGGTGCTCCAGCCCTCAGATCTTCCTGGTGGCCTCTTCTGGACTCGTTCTCACTGGTCCATGTCTCTCTTGTGTTGGGAGCTCCAGAACTGGACACAGTACTCCAGGTGAGGCCTTACAAGAGCAGAGTACAGGGGGAGAATCACTTCCCTTGACCTGCTGGCCACGATTATGATTCTGTTGATATGGTAGTGGAAATGCCCACCATGCTGAAAACTAGAGAAAACTCTGTTGTAGAGAGAATGAAAATAAGCAGCTGAACACCACCTAAGCATGGTTAAACTACCCTGAATCATCATCCTGAACCTGATCAGTGCAGAAATAAAGGAGTTGAGGCCTCTTGGTACAGAAAAGCTGTTTTATTTGCCCTCTTGGAATGCCATATAGTATGTATATTGGGATCCTCTAGTGTCACAGTTGTAGTTAAAAATCTCCAGGTAATTCTTTACAGGGGCACAGGTTAGAGGACAGGAATATGCTTTATGCTTCTCTCTCTGAGACTGCCCATGACCTAAACAGCATGAATGATCTCTGTTATTCACAGTACAGAATATTGTGAGATTCACAAGGTGTCATCTGGGATGGATAAGCAACATAGGTGGTTAACCAGGAGAGACTAGGACTCCTAACACCACTTATCAGACTAAAGGAATAGAAGATGCATGATGAGAAACTCTAAGTTGGTTTGAATAGTCTTATGTGCAGCCAAGCCTTGACAACATCTCTATTACTTCCCAAAGAAGTGTTTGGCTTCTCCTGTGTCTGAGTGCTGCTGGCATCCCCTCTTCATAGTGGGATGAGACCAGTGTAGTACGTTCTTTCCCTGCACCAAAGTGTCATACAACATATGCTTTAATTCCTGGAATTTAAGATCAAAAAAAGAACAGAGATTGACTGGGCACTTATCCATGTTCTCATGTGAGGACACTCATCTATAAGAGACTGGGACACTATTAGAAACATATAAGACTATAAAATGTGCCTCCAGCACACACTGTACTGGACCTGGGAAACACAGTGACGGGTCTTATCGCAGCAGCAGCATACTAGTGTCAGTAGAGCTATAACTATCATGCCACTGAACTCATAAGAAGTGCCAAGCTGATGAGGGATCTCCCAGTTCTCTAATATCTCACAGAATGACATTTCCAGCTACGAGGTGACATACAATCCCCTGCTTGGATTTTCTACCCATCTACCATCTCATCTTCAAGCATAGGTGTCTAGATAAGCCTAGGTGTCAGGAAGTTGTCTAGATGGTAGGGGAAATTTTCAACAGCCTATGAAATCACTTCAGAGCTATTGGTTCAGACCATTCAAGAAAATCCCAAAGTGTAATTTCGCCAGCAGAGCTGGAGAACATAGAACATCCAGGTAGCATGGATGCTCCGGCTATCTTTTTCTCTGACTTGAACAGTATTTCCTCCTGCTCATGAAAATATGTATATGTTGATACCTATCATCCTGTGCAATTACACTGACATCTAAGTACACATTTATTTTATCAGCATTGATAGTTACTTATTTACCATTTATTTGCTGTCACTGAGATGGCTGCTGTGTCATGGGTTGGTCTCTAGGGGGTTAGGTGAATTATTGTCTGAAGATTTTTTCTGAGTTTCTGTGTGTTGTGGGTAAGCATCATAAGAAATAAAGCCACAAGATTATCCTTCCTTCGTGTTATTGTAGTTTGAAATGGGTTGTGACTGCAGAAAGTGTCTGTGACTTTCTGTAAGAATGAACCACATCTGATAAAGATGACAATCAGTATGGTGTTAGAAAGTTAACTGAAAAGTAGGATGATCAGCATGAGTCATACTGTCAGGGGAAACAGTTCTACCCATTTTTTTTGTTTTGTTATTTGGTGCATCAGCTTCTCAAAAGATATTCCAAGATAGTATACAACTTAAAAGATGAGTAAGTACATTCTGCATGCTGCTGAGCGCTCTTCAGCTCCCAGTGATGGCAGTCACTATTGAGGAAGCACAGTACTTTTACAAATTTGACTATAAATCCATGGCAGCAAGCTAACAGAGAAGCTCTTCCCCTTTGATACAGCGGCAGGAAATATAGCACAGAAGCTGCCTTTTTCTTCTCCTAGCTGCCGGTAGGACCAACCCCTTTAGGAACATCTTGTCTGTCTTTTTGTTGCTGACCCTTTAAACCAGAAAAGCCACTTCACACCTGGGTCACCATTTTGCACAAAGCAGCCACTTGCTCCATGTTTAAATATGGCAAATCAACTGATCCCAGTTTTGGTTTACTTCTGTCCAGGGCTATGGCCTGCATACTTGCTACCTTCTTGTACAGATGGAAGACAAAATTAATAGCACGTGTTTTTCTTGAGGCAAGTAAGCAAGCAAGCATAGGAGGAAAACCTACTAATCTTGCTTAATTTGCAACTGGATTTCATCCTGTATTTAAGGTCAGGATCCCATGGTCTTCAGAGAAGCTGCAATGATGTATGTCACTGATGTATAACAATTTAGTCCACCATAATTATTACTGTCTCTTCTAATTTGCTTGAACTTTCCATGATTTATTTAAGCTTTTTCCTTTACTTTGCAGCGAGCTCTAGAGCTTGCTAAACCTAGGTGTCCATGCAAAGCTATAATAGATTTGGGGGGAGATTATGGATGCCACACCCTAGAGTTTGTAGCTATTAGCACAATTTCTTTAGGACTATGTTATAAAGGAGTGAAACAGGCTGAACCAGGATAAGAATGGTGTTTGCAGTAGATCTTGTAATCTCCACCTGTAACACATTGTAGTTCCTTGAAAATTTATAAGGCAGGAAGATTAGTTTCAAACTCCCAAACTTCTGAAAATAGTTGCATTTTTATTATTATTTTTTCCTGAAGTGTGATGGAATCTCATAAAATCACACTTGAATATTTATTCATCATCAATTAAAATAATGTATTTTCAGAAAGAAAAATAGATGCTGGCCACATTCTAACCTGCCAATGCAAGTCGTATGCTTGCAGAGGGCAACCTGCATACACCAGATCAACTTAATTGAATGTGACCAGCAGGTCGAGGGAGGTGATCCTTCCCCTCTACTCTGCCCTGGTGAAGCCGCATCTGGAGTATTGTGTCCAGTTCTGGGCTCCCCCGTTCAAGAGAGACAGGGAACTTCTGGAGAGAGTCTGGCAGAGGGCTACAAAGATGCTTAAGGGGCTGGAGCATCTTTCTTATGAGGAAAGACTGAGAGAGGTTGGTCTGTTTAGCCTAGAGAAGACTGAGAGGGGACCTTATCAATGTTTATAGATATCTAAAGAGCAGGTGTCAAGAGGGTGGGGCTAGACTCTTTTCAGTGGTGGCCAGTGATAGGACAAGGGGCAACGGGCACAAGCTGGAACACAGGAGATTACATTTAAACATGAGGAAACACTTTACTGTGAGGGTGATGGAGCACTGGAACAGGCTGCCCAGACAGGTTGTGAAGTCTCCTTCTCTGGAGACATTCGAAACCTGCCTGGATGCTTTCCTGTGCAACCTATTGTAGGGAACCTGCTTTGGCAGGGAGGTTGGACTAGATGATCTCCAGAGGTCCCTTCCAACCCCTACCATTCTTTGATTCATTTCCTCTCTGAACTGAGATTTACATCAAACTGGGTCAGTAGAATCTGTGTAAATTCCACTCCATTTGGACTCAGTGAACTGCAGAGATTAGTCAAAGACAGAGCTCCTTATAATCTGTCTGAAGGAGTGGCAGCCAGACTGAATGATCTTTCCCACTGAAAATTCCCACAGGTCCACGTTGAGATTCATATAGTGCTGATGGTGCATGGTGTAACATAAAGCCCTGCTACCTGCAATAAACACACTCACCCTCACTTCAGAATGCACCATTCTGTGCAAGGAATTGCTATGCCAGGTCTAAACAATGAGTTAGCTCCAGTCAGATATGCAGCCCTCATGGCACACAGCGGCAGGCGTTTCCATACTGACTAAACAGACTCCTAATAAGCAGTTCTGCTTTTCTCTGTTGAAACTGTGATACAAAGCATACTAATCATCCCCAAACATGGCCAGTGGAGGAAGGAGGTTTTCCACGGAAAGCAGTAAATGGATATCATAATACTCTTGGGCTTTAGAAGCTATTAAATCATAAAAATAAGTTTATGTAGCTTTGCACTCTTTTTAATAAGAAATTAACTTCACTAGCTAAAAAATAAGCCACTAAAGACCCCTGTTCATTCTTTACAAGCTTGCAAGTATACATGTGATATTAACAGAAACTTTTCCGGCTAAATGCCCTGGATTTGATGATAAGAACTCATATAGGTGACATATTCTGTTTATCACTCAGTATCCCTGTTTATCGCAGGCTGATTATCACTCAGTAGTAAGTAGACAAGCAGAGAAAATACAGTAACATAGTAGTATTGATTCTGTAAAAAACCCTCAGTGGCTGCATAAGATATGTGACCTGAATGGTCAACAGTCAAAGAGTGGTTTTTTGGAGTACCTCATAAATCCATGCTGTAGTACTTGTAGTTTTTCTGCTTTCAGAACTAATTTCTAGAACTAGATAGTAAATTAATGCCGAACAATTGTTTTCTTCTTTATCATGTAAAAATAGATCTTGCTGATCTGTGCAGCAAAGGGGACTGCATTTGTACAAACTGCTTGCATAAGGAAGTACTTGTGTCTCCCACATAAACTTAAAATATAACTTGACTTACAAGCTGGATTCTGTGGTCCCTTTGAGTAACCAGTTCTGAAATGAGTAGTCTGTGTATAGCTCATATATAAAAATTCAAGTAGAAATGTTCAACATGGAACATTGTAAGACATAATGACTTTTCTCATTTTTCAGTCTGAGAAATCCATAAGTTTTGTTCACTGAAGTGAGTAGGTAGCTCATTTTTATAAAGATTAACAAATATTTGGCTGCTAAGATTCCTTTTATCTGCACAAACCTAGGATAGATTTTGCTCTGAAGATTATAAGAGTAAATAGACCTTCGTTTGGAAACATCAGGGTACTGGTGAGGTCTGAACCTACCTTGTAACAGAGCCAGTAACCATGTTAGCATATCTCACTCCTTCTTTGCTGTTAGGATTCATTCAATGCCAACACTGATTTACAAAAGATGTTGAAGGGGCTGCCTACAGTCCCAAAAAACCCCACTGTTTTTAAAAAGTAGGCATGTGACGGTTATGTCCACATTAGCCTTAAAATACTGATGTAGGGTTACTCTATGGCTGGCAACCTTCCAGAGAGAAAAGGTGTACAGGAGCAAAATTGAGAAAAGGAGACTTACAATTTTGCTTCCCTGTGATAAAGAAAATCTAAACTGAGATGAACCTGACCCTGGTACAGAAAATAAGCTCTCTTGCTGGCAGAAGCTCTAGATAGAGATGACTTCAGACAATGTAGGGTCCTAGCTCATGTGCTGCAGTGGCAAGCCAGCTCTGTTCTCCACACTCTGGACAACCTGTATAATGAACAGGGGTAAGGATTCAGAAGGAGACCTCATTGTTCCTTTTCCTTTGCAGCAGGACCCAGGTGAGGTAAATACATGATACACAGTGAAAGAAGAATGCCCCGACTAGTGCAGAAAAAGGAGGACCTTCAATACTGCCTTTATGTTGGACTTAAAATTTTGTAATATAGTATTTTTTCTAAGATCAACATACTAACTTCGGTAGAGACAATAGCAAGAAGAGGAACAATAAATCAGTGACAGCATTCATTAAACTGTGCTATGAAAAGAACAAAAAAACCTTAATCGGTGACAACTACCTATTAAAACACATCATCTATATTCTGTTCTCTTAAAAACCTTGCAAGAAAGCCCAAAAGATTGCATGACATGCTGGCATGTCTATTTCTGTAAATGTTGTTTTGTTTTCTCAACCCTAACTTTGCCAACGGGAAACGATGATTCCCCAAGGGAAAGTTAGCGTGCATTGGGACGTGCCAGATGATGGGTAAGTAAAACCTCTGCGCTTGTCCACTACGTATGTGTGTAAGTCATTGCTTTTCTGGAGCTCCAGATAGCTTACACAATCTCCTCTTTGGTGGTTTTATTTTCTTAATAAAAACTTATCTGGAAAAAGCACAACATTTTAATTGGAGACTGGATCACATTAGAAATGGAATGCAGAGATGGGAGAACAGCAGTCAACCTTGCTCTCTGAGGATCTCCTTTCCAGCCTGCCTCCCTCTTCTTTGTCTTGGATACCTCAGCTGCCTACAAATTATCTCAAAACCAGAAAGCTACTCTATTATGATATCATTTCAGATAATGTATTATTAATAGTGTCTTGGGGGGAGGCAGCATCATCATGCCCTCAGTTAATTGTAAAACTTTTCAAATGCTCTTTGGGCCACACTTTGGGTCCAAACTTTGTGTCCAATGCCAAGTGTACAGTGATTTATAACGAAACACTCAATCCAGTCAAACCAAATAGAAATAGAGCAATTCTATGGAAAATTCTCTGCCTATCTTCATGTTATTTTTCTTCTTTCTCTCTCTCAGAAATGCTGGTTATTGAATGCTCATAATGTATCTACCAGTTTTGTCCTATCCATCTCCTAGGTAAACGTGGTAGTGTCCATGGATGGAGGTCAGCACTTGTAACACTGCCTGGAAATACTTCTCCATAGCAGCACATTCCATGTAATACAGAAAGTATGGTCTTTGTTCATCCTAGAGAGTGTTATGTGTAGAGACCTATAGCAGATCTGAAAAAGTAATGCTGGCTGCTTTAACAAGAGTAAGACTGTGTTGAGACAGGACTTTCTCAATGCCTTAGTCCAAGTTTGTGGCATCACCTCTTACAGAAATTCAGCTCCCCAAGGTGCTCTTACCTCTGCACTTAGACATAAGAGAACTTCTTTGACCCAACTTTTAGTAATAAAATCACACAGTAAAGAAGATATAAATACATAGTTTTAAACCCCACATTTTTCCCCTGGGAGGAGAAAGAACTTAACATGACAGACATTATTCATCTTGCTCACATAACTATTAGAAGGTGGCCTGATATCATAATGATGGTTACCATATAAAACCAGAATGAAATATGAAAACTTTCAAAACGTATTTAGACTTTTTCTAACCTACCTTTTTTCTTGCTTCTTGTGTTTCTCTACCTATTGATAGGAGCAAGATTATTTTTCTCTACAAGTCTCAACACCATGGTATTTGAAGACCTCCCAGGAATGTGAGAGGAGGGAGAATCCTGTAGCAACCTGTTAATAGGAGTACTTCTTCATCCCTGATTGACAGATGGAGAACCAGAAACAAAGAAAGGTTATCTGGTTCTTACAAACTCACAAAGTACATCTGTGGCAGGCCTGGGAAAAAACTCAGTGCTTGATTTCTTGCCCAATGAGAAACCGTAACAGCTTAACTATAACCATCACAACATCCATTCTTGCTCTCTGTTAAATCTCTGTATTCCTGCTTCCGTCACTCAGCATGTTCTCATTTAACTGATAGTACCATTTATTTCTCTGCTCCCAAGCACCCTCCCAGATATTATTATGTCTGTTCTTTACCAAAGCCCATTTCACACAAGTTAAGTTGCTCTCGTATATGTGAAAGGAGGAGTAGATCATCAAGGGGTGTTCACACCTATCACAGCCCCTGCAGGGCTCTGTTATCAGCCCTTCTGATTCAGGTTTTCCACAAGTTTAATTGATTCTTAATGGATCACTTTATAATGTTTTGCCCCTTCATTTTCTACTATTGCCACTCAGGAAATTGCTAATAGAAAATAGTAGAGTACTGCCATTCAGTATCAGCACTCTCTTGAACTGATTATTGAATTAAACTAGCCTTTTGAAAAAAATGTTATAGATTCTGTCTGCATCACACAAAAGCAAGAAGTTAATGTGACTTTCATTAGTAAGTCTCCTAAATAGTTGCACAGGAAAGAGAAAAGATTAAAGAGGTGCTTCTCAGCAAATATGGATATTCTTAAACATTGTCTGGTGGGGAAGATGCTCCAAGCTTCCATGAGTAAAGCTTCACCTACGGTTAGAGATACTGTTGCAGAACTGACTGAGGCAGAAGAAGCAGCTGTGAGGTTCAGCTATGCCTCATGTGAGCTGTTTCTATACAGTGCATGACACATAGCAGACACCCAACAACTTATTAGCTGCCTTAAGGAAGGGGATGGTCTTGACTGCTTTTTGTTTGAGGGTTTTATATCTAGTTTGACCAGAAGTCATGATTTTGTGCAGTTCATAATTTGTATCAACTTTGTCTTTTTCTTTTTCCTTTTGAAAATATTTTCCACTAGGTTTTCTTGGACTGCAGGGATAAAAAAGTACACTATTCAGTACTGACGTTTGAAGTTTTACCTGGCTTGACTATAACTAGCTATATAATTCACAAGGATTCCTTTCTGTTCCCACATTGTTTTAGAACTACTGTTGTAATAAATACCCCAAAGTCTTTATTATCAGGCCTACGGAAATCTCTGGTTATTTAAATAACTGAAAAAAGTTTATAATTTTAGGTGAAAAAATGAACTTCATTTTTTCACTTTTTTCCATATTGACTTTTTCCACCAAAGAGATTAGGAATTAGAAAAAAAAACCCAGTGGTTTTGGGAGAAAAACTGCCTGAGTACAGAATTCATGGCTTTGATTTTGTTGTTACTTCAGTGCAGTCAATGGCCTTGATTATTGCTTAAAATACCTACCAGCCCTTTCTGAGACTATGAATCTATAATTTCCACTGATGATACTCCAGGATGTAAGCTTGCCATTGGTTTTCAGTGAAGATACATACAAATAAAACTTGACCACTCAAATGTTTGAAGGATGAAGATAAGGCATAAAAATATAGGTGGAGGGAGTGGATTTTTCCATACAGCTATACAGGATACACAACCAGTTTATTGTAAATCCAGATCCTGAAGGCAATTTTTTGTATGGGACTCTTGATCTGTGTTTTTAATGATCAACTTGCCTTTCTAGCCCTCATTGGTATAAAGGAAAGCCAGAAAGTGTGGAGGGAGTGTTCCCTAATGGCTCAGAAATCAGAAAATAAATAAAAGAACATAAGGTTTCTTAAAGCCTTCCCTTACATTTCCCTGACTCATGTTTTTTTAACATTTGTGAGTGACCGTAATGTCAGCTCATCAAACTGTTTTGCTCCTAACAATGCGTAAGTCAGAATTTTAGGAGACTGTAATGAAAGGAACTACATCCAAAAAATCCAGACAGTTGTGCAACTGCAAACCAGTGACCTGTTCGAATCTGTCTTATCTTAAATATATCATTTGGAACATCGACTCTGAGGTATTCTCCATCCTTTAATAGTTTCATTGACAGTCATCCCTCTGCCCGTTTATGAGCACAAGGAAAAATAGGAATTAGTGAATCACTGGCACATGATTTTTACATGGGAAGAAAACAAGTTGTTGCCCAGTGCACTCTTTTTTTTTTTTCCCATAAAGAAAAAAACATTGGGAAATGTGAACATGTGGGTGCTGCCCACAAAAATGCAGTGAATTATCCCTCCGCTGTTTTTTGTCTGAACACTTTAAAAGGTAATAAAAAGCTCTACCACTTAAATCTTGCAGTGTATCACATTATATATTTTAGTAATAAAATCTAAGTACACTTAAATATATATACATCTCTTTAACTAATACATTTTATTGTTACACATAGGTTTGCAGCTGTTAACTGCTGTAAGTAGGAGCTTTTCATGTTCTTTCTGGCATCTGTGGCTTTTTTCCATCAAATGTTACTTCTCTAACCCACTTTATTAACATCAAAGGCAGGTGAATTATTTAAGGATTAGAATAAAACACCCCTTAGTAACAATTTTTAATTGACTTCAGATTAGTGCTTTGGCACTACTTAACGTAGCTGCCAGTGGATGCTAGCTGGTAATATACCATAGACCTGTAAACCTACGATGGTCAAAATCAGATTCTCCATGGAACTGAAAAGTCTCACATGATATCTTGCTCTTTTCCTGAAATGCAGAGAAGAGGAAGGAAGATAGCCAGTTTTTAGGGGAATGGAATCACAAGTCAATGATTCATTAAATCCTGTTCTATTGTGTGCTCATAAACAGATAGAGAGATGATTCTTTGTGAAATGGTATCTCCATCTCCAAAGTTTCCTTTCCAAGTCATAATTCAAGTTAATATTAAGTCCAGCAGGTCCCCATTTGTCAAAATTTCCAAGGAACAGTTGATTTCAGCATGAAAAATGTCAGTATTTGCAATCAAAAGAGAATGCTTTTTTAGGTGGCAGTATCACAAGTTGGGCATCTTCACCATTTCACAGTCTCAACCTGCACTAACATGTAGTTTTACGTTTGTCTTTTGAAATCACTGAAATTTTGATCAAAAGTGACATTTCAGCAACATCTTTTAGAACTTTAGGTTTTTTTCAGGAAATCTCTTCCCTCAATTATTTTGACTGTTGCATTTTCAAATATGGCCATAACACAATTAAACCAGTTTCACAAAAGATACTGATACCTAAATCAGGCTGGTGGCAGTAGTAGTTATAGAGGGTCACAAGTTGCATGCTGCTTTGTTGAAGCCACTTTTGTGGTCTTTTTATATTGCTTTGTGGTGAAATTCATCCCATGGCTTGTATCAGTAGAAAAACCCACGTCACCTAAATCCCACTTGACTTCAATGAGGTGTGTACGGCACACAGGCAAAATAAGCCTTCACTGAGTGCTCTCTGGAGTGTTTAATGAGGACATTATTAGACCCGCATCCTGTGTCAGAGGAGTGCAAGGTGGAGTTTTTGTGGCTAGATGACCAGTCACTTATTGCAACCCTGTGGGAAGCTTGAGCTCATAACTGTAAAATGTGCTAGCTATCTTTGTAGCATGATTTACCAGGTAAGGCTGTGCAAAACCCACCAACTGCAATTTGCATAGGTTTTGGAAAATGGAGCTGGCGTGCTCACTTTGCAGTACTTTGGGACATCCCCTCTACTATCTGTATTTTGAGTTTCAGTATTGTGTGAACCTGAAAACTCAAAGTGAAACAGGCCATAGCCATGGAGACACGCTCTTTTGCGAGCAATGAATCTGTTACTGCTGGTACACACTGAAGTGTCTCTGATCCCAGCCAAAGGCTCTGCAGGAGCCATTTCCAGCCTCTGACAAGAGGAGGTTTTGGCCAGGGATTGTGCTGTAGGTCAGCTGCCTTCCCTCCGCACCGTGTACTCACACCTACACTCTGTGTCTACTGCAGCAGTCCTGCATGTATATGTCTGTCTTCTTTAAAGATGGGAGCTGTGTGGAGGAAGAGAACAGATAGACTGGGTGAAAAATAGTTTGTTAGCATCTTTTTTCAAGTCATTACAAATATCAAGGATTTTTTGTCTAGAGAGAAAACCAAGGTAGATTTACCAGCTCTGTGGTCTAAAGTATTTTTATAACTCAGCTAAACACAGAGATACTTTTCATTTTGTGGAAGATTCATTTTCATATAAAAAAAGCCTGAATTGCTTTAAACAGAACTTAAGGTAATCTACAACTTTAGCAGGTTTAAAAAGCAATGAGATTATTTTATACTTACAAGAGCTTTGAATAGGGAATTTCTGCTAAAGATATAAAGATGTGTATGAGACAGACACAAGCATTGAGGAAGGTAGTTTTCTTCATAAAAATCCAATGAATATTCAGTGGATAAGGGAAAAACTCAAATTAAGTTTCACTACTTTTTGTTTAAAGATCTACCTATTTTCTAGCAAAACAACAGAACAACTATTCTGATTTTCAGCTTTGTAACAAATACTTGAGAACTGCCAACAAATCTAAGGCAATTAATGAAAATGTATGTCTTGATGAAAAATTAAACAGAAATAATGTCATTGAAATCCACAGAATTCTGATGTTCTCACCCAGCACTAATTTATTACTCTAAATAAAGAATCCCAGTTTACAGATAATACTGAAGCAAGTCAGTATGACAAATTATTAAAATTCCTCTACTGCTGCTTCACATTTTCCCTCCTCCAGTTCTTCAATAATTGCCATCACTGTTTTTTTTCTGTCTTACTAAAATAAGGCAGAGAAGGAAAAGGAAGTTTCATTACTAGAGAAGAATACCAACTTTTCCCAGCCTGTTAAACCAGGATAATCTATAATTGTAAAGCAAGCCAACTTATAACTAAATGTCATTTAGCTAGAGTAACTATTTTTATTAGAGAGGATCCATAGTTTTAAGAATCAAATACCAAATTTCTAGTAAGTAGATGTACATAGTTGCTCTGAGTTTTGGTTCTGTAGAGATCAGATGGGGAGTTTAGCTCTTGGCCTGAGTATGCCCCATATTTGCAGATGTGAATATGTGAGATTTGCCTTTCTAATCAAGATAGAATAGCTCACTCTGCTGAATCGTTTAAATCAGCTAAGGAAATCTGACCCACTAACCCTCACCTGCAAGATACAACAAATATTGAATAACTCTGCCTTCTCAAACACTTTTCAGGAGTTACCACATTTACTGCTATCTGGTCAGTGGAGGCAAGTCCAAATTCTTTTGATTCCCAGCACCTTATCTGAAGAAAATGACATTTCCTACTTTCATTTCACTCAGTGACTAAATAAACATGTCTTCCACAGGGCAATCACATCTCAGGTCTGATTTCAGGTAGAATGAGTACACTGTTGATCTCAAGAGGCATCCAGACAGCACCCTGCAAACAAAGTGAGAGAGACCTTGTGGAAACACACACATATACACACTTTTGCACACACACACACAGAGTTATGAGAAAACACAAGGAGTACTAACAGAGCCCTTGGGAGCTTTAATTTATTTTTAAATTGCCAAGAAGTCAAGAGGAGAAATAGTTTGTAATTCTCAACCAACCAGGCAAGGAGGAAGCGAGGGTGGGTGGAAGAGTGGGAAATTTTCAGTGAGGTATAGTCAGACTCACAAGACTCACAGTCCAAGAATCAGGGTAGTCATGGAGAGGTCTCACTTTGACATTAATAGGTAAATTTGATTCAGAATGATCAGCTGAGTTTGCCATCATCACTATTGATGGATATCAATGTGTTAATACAACACAAGTCCCAGCCTATGGTGCTGTACAAAGGAAGACAAGAGTGTAGTTTGGAGGGGAAAACTTCACATGCCTGTGCTCATATGACCACAACCATTTCACATGTTGTGGGAGTACAACCTTCTCAGCCCCTGTTAATGGGAGGACTAAAACCTGGCAGATTTGCAGGTGATATAAACCTGTCCATCTCCCAACTTTTCTGCCTGACTGCATAGGCCAACTGGTTTTGAACACACAGAGACAATCTTTGCCATGTGATTGCTACTCAGATACTGTCTCTGTAATTTAGATTATGAAAGGTTTGTGGTGACTTTCAGGTTTTGTCATCAATAGCATGTTTTTGGCGTGGGTGGTGTAGCTGTGCCAAGCTCAGTACATCGTGATGAGAGCGTGAACTATTTCAGGTACTCTGCTACAATAACTTTACCATGCTTGATTAAGTCACAGATTAACCCGGTAGGAAGAACAATCTGGGGTGTATCTCTACTGCCGTATCTGAAGTCTATCAAAATGATAAGTTATCAGGTGCACAAGTCCCACACATGGAGGCCTGACCTGATGGGGAAAAAGAGGAGGTAAGGTACTCCTGGCAGTCCTGCCACAGGGGGCATGCTCCTCTCAGAGTCTCATGGAAGAGCTAGGTGCATAAAATGACCTGCTTGTTCTGGTTGTTTGCTGGCAGCTGGTGTTACTATTCACGCACAGCAAATGTACAACCTCCTCCCACCTTCTTCTATGAGGCACAGGTTTTTTGGGATATTAAAAACCTCCTGAACCTTTATTTCACCCATGGGCCTAAGCAGTGATTTCCACTGGTGCTCTCTGAAGATTCACAAAGGACTCTTGTCCAGCTCACCCTTCCTCCCATCACCCTGCCTCTACTAGGCTTTACAACAGCTTTCCAGGCTGTTCGACCTGATGGTCTTTGGCATTTGGATGAGTGCGCAGAGGTGCTCTTGGTTTGCATATGTCGCTGAAAACTTGGCTATTTTTCTTACTCTCTTTTTTTCTTCCCCTAATTTCCAGTGTTTACTTTAATTTATAATGATAGGAAGTGTTTTAGTGGTTGGACAGTGAAGAGCAGTCAGATCAGACAGAACTGTGCATCATTAATTTAAATAAAGGGTATAAATTCAATGCCATAATAAACCTGAGGTTGAAGGTCACTCTGTTTCCTCTGGAGAGGTAACATATCACAGGATAAAATGGCTAAGCCCCACTCTCCACTTTGAATGGCCATTGACTGTGGTGTATCAAAGTAGGAAAGAGCGAGTGACTCAGTTTCCTGCAAGTACAAACTTAATAATACTACACAGTGCAGCCCAGAGAAATGGGAGGTGGAGAAATGCTCCATGCTTGACCCTAATGGGCAGTGCTCAGGATGTTGGTCAATGCTCTTCAAACAAAAACAACCTCCAGTTTGTTCTATAAAATGAGGAATGCAGCACAGAAAACTGGGTCTGTGCCACAGAAAGCTCAGTGATAGCAGTGACTAAGAATTTTATACTGTGTTGAGTAATACCGCTCTGCAAGGCGATGCACGAGAAGGAACAATTTAGCACAGTGTATACTCAGATTTATAGAAACTTAGCTTCATGGAAACTGCCAGTAGAGCGGTACTGATGGTTTTGCATTATGTGAGCACAGCAGCAAAGCAAAACAATGCTGGGAAACAGATTGGTTTTGTTCTCAGCTACTATGCACAGATGAAACTTCTATTAAGACATGACAGCTTGTTCAGGCAGCAGCTTGAAAATTACCTCCTAAAATTCTGATGACCTAGGGCCTGTTCCCTCTCTCATTGCAAATATTTGTTAGTCAGTGAATTGGCACACCAAAGCTTTTGGGACTTAGAAAGTGCAAGAACAGGATGTCCATGCCCAATCTAAAGACAAGAGTTGCTATGCCCTTTCTTTCCAGTGATATTGCATGCATGGAGTGGAGAAATGTGTAATCGCTACCAGTTACTTGGCAGTTATTTTTGTAAGTTAAAAAGATAATTGCTGTGTTGGGCCATGCGGTCTTTGCAGCTCATATATACAGCTCTCATTGAATTAATGTAGATATGCCTGGAAGGAGTGAGGGTAGCATCGAATCACCCTTACACTTTCTCAGAAGTGGAGAAGAACTCGTGCTTTTACCTTTGCAAATTTAATATCTCCTTCCTTCCTGAGCTGACAGCTGTGCTGTGTTTCTAGGTGCAGCTGGTGCCATAAGCTTTGTTTTCACCTATGGGCTTTTTCTGAAAAGCAGCAGATTGGTGAGGAATCTGTTCTGAAAAACTTCAGTTGATCACATAGATCATAGTAAGATCACATAGACTTGAGACAGATTGATTTTTCTTTTAGGCCACACTTTCACTCTGGTCATTTCAATAATGGAATGTGCTTTTACAAATAAAGCAAGGAAAAATTGGTGGAGACAGGTAATATCTTTTATTACACAAGCTGGGGAAAACCAGATAAACTTCAAGGCAGGCCAGTTCTTCCTTAGATACAAACAAGCACATCAGTAAAATCTGGTTTATCATATGGCTGGCTGCATTCATGTCTCCTTTGTTTCATTTTTCCACAAGCACTTTCTGTTTATCTGAATGCCTGTAGTGATGCCAATTTTATGATCTTTTTAGACACACATCAACTAATGCATTTTGTGTCATTCTCAATTCTACATTTTAAAAGAAGTTACTCCAGAACCCACCTCAGGAAAAGAAAAATACAAGGCAAACAAACCACTACTGAAAGAACACAGTGTTACAAATGTCCTTTTATCACATGTATATCTATACTTACACTACACATTTTGGCTTCTAAGTTACTTGCAAAATATATTGCAGATTATGTATTTAAAATTCAGAAAGACAGTGTGTGGCAAAAAATTCCAGATAACTTATGTCTATTTTGTAAAACATTTAAATAAAATATATGTACAAATATGACAGTATATACTATAGGAAAATACTGATCCTACCTACCTTGCTTCAAAATGAATTATGGCTCAGTATTTCAGATGGTGACATACAGTCTTACAGATTTCCAACAGCACTGTTGTTATTCACTTCCACCATGATAATATCATGTGGCTCCAGTTAATATGAGAGCCTGTAATTAAAAATTACAATAGTAAATGCTATAACTACACAGTAAGAGACTTGTCCTGAAAATCCTTAACAGCTGGCGGGAGTGCATTTAATACAATCTACGCTAATAATTGTTGAAGAATTTGCATGCATAGACTGGAGCTCCAAACCTCACTTTCAGGTCCGGAGCTTAACTGTCTGTATCTGCGTGACAGCAAACAATCTGTATTTCTGTCTGCACTTTACATCTTATCACACCCTAAGACCATGCATGTAGCAGATGTTATTTTCAGTGCTGAAACTCATTTTGGACTCACTAGGCATGCAGACTGAAAATGCCCATGGCTGCATTTTATTGTGCCTTTTTTGTCAGATAACATAAGGTTTATTGTAAGTTCTGCCAGGGCAAACTGACGGGAGGTTCCTACTGAATTTTTGTGTGAATCTGTGGCTGGAAAATTACCATCTGACAGCTGATTTTCTGCTGACCTCTAGCTCATATCAATTTCAAGTGCACACTTGCAGAAATATATCCTGAACACACTTGTGATAATGTGTGAAAATCATCTCTGAAATACTACTTTTGTTTTCACTTCTGCTGCTATTCAGAGCAGTCTGTGGGATCTTGAATTTGTAGATGTGTGGAATAACAGAAGGCTTTTAAATTAATAAAAAAAAATCTTCTTTGCACTGGCTGAGTACAGTAAACAATTTTATTTAGTTTATTTCACCACATACTCATTTTTGCTGGTTCATTTTCTGGAACCTATAGACCTTCCTGATCTGATACCTCATATATTCACATGAATTCAAATGCCAGTAAGATTGAGAGACCAGAAATGAGCAGCAGGGTGAAGGGAAAAAGAGATAGGAGGGCTGACAGACATTATTTATGTGAATTATACTGTTTGTGCACTTTATGTATATCCAGATATGTAACATCAAGTATGCTAATCAGACTGACTATGTCCTGACTTGGGCTAACCTTTTATTGTCTGAAGCTTCTGGGGATACCTTGGCCTTCGGCATACTAAGAAGAACCTAGATGAATGAAACTTTATTTTCAATCATAAGTCATTTTTCAGAGTTAGCATATTGCAATTTATGTTCTTGAAAGGAATCAGATTAACAATCAAGCAGACCTCCACCCACTGTAAACTGCATTGGTTCTTCAGTTCGCATGGCTAGAAGGGATCAGCACACAGCATGAAAGAATAGCTCAGTCCCTGTTCCCATCAAACCCTTGACCTCTCTGTGAGACTGCCAACTTGGATACCAGTTATGGAAGTAATTTAGTGTGCAAACAAGTATTTACCAGGAATTAAACTGAGACCACCAAACTCATTTCACAGTGGAGACCAAACAGTCATTAGGCTGAGGCAATTTTAGGTCACTACCAACTTGGGTCTGATTCAAGAAAGCAAGCTCAAGATAAAAGTCTCTACACCCCATCATCCAAGTCCCTGAGGCATTCAGTCCCTGAGTTCCTTTTCTGCCATAAACATAATTCCTGCACAAGATAAGAAGTTTCACTGTACACTCAGTAATCCAGGAAAAGATTAGAAACAGAAAGGAAAAAAAAAATGGCATTTGAAACATTTTGCAGAGACAGAAAGTGTAGTGTTTGTGTGAAGAAGCGGAAAGAAGCTCCAGCACTCCTCCCTAATGCAAGAGTAGTTAATTTCTCTAGGGGGGGAGCAGGGATCTGTCCTCCAGGAGTTCATTGCTGACATGAGGCACTTTGTTACTCCACAATGCTCCCTTAATAACATTCCTACATTGAGTTATCTTAATTACCTCTGTGTATTTGTTCATCTTTAAATACTTCATTTCTGCTTTTTTTCTGTCTTCATTTTTTGTTCCTTCTGTGAATCCAAAAGTAAGGCTGAATTGCCTCCTCGTAGAGAGTTCAACAGCTGTGATAAGAGGCAAGTGCTTTTAAGAGAACACTTTTTTGCCACATAAATGCAGCTGTTAAAAGGACCGGCAACGAAGAGTACAATTCTGTCTGGAAGCAACACATGTTATGTTGGTAGTAGAAAAGCACAGAGTATATTTGCTACCTATTTGCATAGCGTATTTTTGCTCTTGCAGGAAGCTGGTTTCTTTTCCTCACCTTTTTGCACTCACAAATGAAAACTCTTCTGCTTCTCCCTGCCCTGAATATTTCCTTTCTAGACAAGGAGGCAGTGGCCAGGCAACATGACAAACCCCTCTCCAAGAATGGGACACAGGGTAAATGTGTTTCTGACTAGGAATACAGTGGTGCACTCTTATACACTGTTCAGTACTAAAGGGCAGCCCATTGTGTGGAATGTAATTAAATTTGTCAGCAGTCAGAAATATTAAAAAGATTACTTACCTGATTTTGTGCCTGTAGATGAGCACACCCCAACATTTAATTTTAGCTGTCCTCTCATCACTGCTGGAGAAAGTCTGTTCATTGGCACCGGTGCTACCATGCAGTAAATAGAAAAGACTCAGTCAAATCTATCTACCTATCTACCTAGGTTACCACTGAGGCCAGAATTGTCAGGGACTAACCCTCACGACATGCCTCATTCCTTCATGCACAGTTATTACTGGTAATAAGCTGGCTCATTTCTAGATGAGACTTTAAAGCAAAAGAAGTTTCCTAGTCAGTTTAACCCAAGTATAAAGCAGTGAGTATGATAATGAGATTTAGTTATTATGTGATAATAGTCAAACCCAGCTCTTCAGTAGTGGTTTTTCATTCAGGAAAAGTTAATGTTTATAGAGGAAATGTGTGCATTAGGTGATTTAGAGAGACAGGATAGAACCCTGAATCGGAACCCAAATATAGTCACTATAAAATAGCAATAACTAAGGCTTTGGATGATTAGCATTCTCTAACATGGGGTTCAAAATCCACAGTGCATTAAGTTGTGCTCATTAACAGAGGTAAGTTGGAAGCCTCATTAGTGTGTAAATCCAAAAAATGGAGTTGGAATCCAAAGTTCAAAATCAAGCCCATCTTTTGCTGTTATACTGAGATAATATAGATAATTTGACTAGGTAATATTCTGTGTTATTTAATCCAGAAGAAGATAATCAGTGACTAATGACTGTAAGTGACTTGTTAGTTCACAGTAAGAGGTCTTTATTCAGCTCCTCTTCTGGCATCAGATATATTATATCACTGACTAGAGAAATGTCCAACATGTGTAAGACTAATGAGGAAACAAGTAAGCAATACATGAAGCTAGTTGTTGGCCACAATGGTGGGGAAAAGTAGTTGGCTGTTACCCACTAGAATGAGGTCAGACTGGGGGGAAAAAAAAAAGAGACTAAGTGGACTTACAGAGAACAGCAATATAACCTTAGTATCATATTTTGTGATGCCGCAACAGATGATGATCACGGTGATACGACATGTTATTTCTGAAAGACACCAAGCTCTGGAGTGCTCATGTTCTGCCAGAGCTGTTCTCTTCACAGTAGTTATCTCTAACTTTTTTTCAGAATGAAGTAATAAAATAGACCATCTTGCATAAAACAATTTAGAAACTCTCTTCCTTCCTAGAAAATGCCTCTTACCACTCTTGTAACTTGAATAAGTCACTGAAAGCATTTTTTTTAAACAGCACTTCCTTCCATTTGCTTGCTTGTTTGTGGCTGAAGTATATTTATTCACTTCATAGCTCCCATCCTGCCAAGGAGCAAACATACAACACAGGGATCTCAAATAAGTGACAGAGCGACAAAAATCAGTTTCTGTTATCCTCGTTGTAAATCTGGAGGGAGTTGTTTCACCTCTGGGCTCCCTGTAAGATGACCTCAGTGGACAGCAAAGCATCTGAACTGGAGTGAGGCCCCTAAACCTCTCCATGCGTCTTACCTCCACTAATGAATGCAGACTCACACTACTATAAATAAGAATAGTAAGGAATTCAAAACTTTGGTAAAGTGTGCTACAAGATATTTCACCTGTATTTTCCATGACACAGTTAAGCCTATTTGGTAGAACAGAGGGACAAGTAACCATAAAGACTGAGCAGGGTCTCCATGAATAGCCACAGGCCAGGGATTTAGCTTTTTGGGGACAAGGAATGATTTTCTATGACAAGCAAATATTGTTTACACAAAAGAGTAGGAAACTTTTAGTTGGCAAAAAAATTTAATGAAATATTTCTTACTTGCTAGAACCTACCTTTGGTGATGTGAAGTTGCAAAAGTTAGAACAGCTCTGTTTTCACAGATTAGCATCCCAGTTGCTGGAGTAGCAAAAGGTTTCACAAGCAGCTTTGGGGCATGAACTGCCTGTGGCAATAGGAACATTTGCCACTGCTTGTCCTGCCTTTCTCTAAGGATTTTTAGTGGAAGTGCCGAAGGTGATGCCACCTGGCCCATCCAAGGATTTTCCTCCTCCTATGACTGTTGGATGTACGCTGGCAGTAAAGCTAAACCTTACAAACATGTGCAACAGGTTCTGCCTCTGGGGAACGGCCAGTACCAGTGATGGCTTGGCCTGAACACACCTGTGGTGACAGAGTTCATCTGGAGGAGTGTTTTGGTGCTCCACACCTCCCCAGACATAACCCTTTCCATCTGGCGGCATCACGCTTTGATGAACAAAGAGCAGACATATCTCTGCAGCAGGTGAACCTGAAATTACACAAGATAGAGCGTGACAAGACATTTCCACCTTGTGCTTCTGTGGAAATGTTGTTTGCTATCATCAGTTTTGCCATGTGTACAACCCTCGCCCTTCATGGGGTAATAAAGCGCAAGGCCTAACGCCCAAGCAGGGGCCACCTTTGAAAGACTATTTCAAGATGACAGAAAAAGACCAATGCTTAAAAATTACAGGGACTTTTCTTCAGTGATGCAGGCAGTAGTCTATTTGTTTTAGGTTATGTTTCATTGGCTTTCCTGTCAGCAGCTTTCCTTGCCCTTCCAACACCGTCTGCCACGCCAACAGGCAGAGCTGCAATGGGCTTGGAACAGGTGATTAGCACAGGAGGAATACAGGACTTAGGAGAGACAAGAACAACATCTGCGTGCTTTGATAAAGGCCTGGGATGAAAAGGGAAGACTGCGCTTTGTGTGCTTGCCCAGGCATGTTGCCAAGTGTATGCAGTTCAGCTCTCTGACTAAGAGAAAGTTTAATGTATCAGTAGGCCCAGCCATGGAAATGTGACCCTTCCAGAGTCACTTTTGCAAGAATGAAAAAACTTATGGAAATGTGGGTAGGAATTTCTTGCTGAGGTAATAGTGCCAGGGTGATGAGAAGCCCATGAGGAATTCTGTCCTTGCCTGGGAAGGAACAGTCTGTACTCTGATTGCAACAATAACAGAAAGACCAATATTGAGCATCTAGCTGAGCTTTCAGAAGTTACAGCTCCATCACATGCACCCAGCTGGCTCCAAAATCCCAAAACCCAGCCCCCTCCACCAGCACAAAACTTGGCAAAGAGTGACAGGAGTGCCCGTGATGGGAATTGCCATTAGAAAGGTAGAAGGGCCCTATGTGTTTTTGTCTGGTCCCCTTGCTTTCATCTTTTTCTCCTTTTTTCTAACAACTGCTTCCAGCATGGGTAATGACATCCCTGCATATTCTCACATC
>NW_010320210.1:142535-232987 GCF_000700745.2 Antrostomus carolinensis
TGTATTAGAGCTCCTTTTACAAGCTGCTCATCAAGTTGAGCTATTTTAATGGGCCAGGAGATGTACAGTCCCTCATAATTACACACCACTTCCCCACTCTGAGTGGTAGCCAAGCCTCTGTGTTGTGCTGCTTATCACAGCGAGATTCAAAATAGCTTTATAACGATATGCAAAGCACCACTAAATCCCATTCTTCCCACATTAAAAGCAGATGCTCAAACAGACTGAATCAGATTGAGCAAATTTATTGAGTTAATTTAGATGTATAAAAGCACCACAAGGACCAATTTAAGTCTGTGTTTAAATAGGACTGGCAGTATTTTCAGATTTAAGAAAATACTCTTTCAGTGTAGACTGAACCTTCTTGTTTGGGATTGGAGTGGCCTCAAGGTCCAGCCCTGATACCAGTGAAATCTGTGGAATCAGTGGAAATCTGGATGGATAAGGAAGAGTTCAGACCCATTTTAGGGCATCTCTTCCAATCTGAAGTGTATACCTGTAAAGAGCCACAACTCGTTATAGTAACAGGGGTTACTATAAACACCCCTAAAAAAAATAATCTAATAAACTAAAGCTTTAAAAGAGTTAAAAGTCAGAGAAAAAAAAATGTTCCGATTATTCACAAGGTTTTAGGTAAGCCTTGTTTTCCCCTCTTTCACTGCTTCTCCCAGAAGTCTAAATCAAGAGACTCTCAAAGTCAGGAAGCCAGACAGACTTCCAAAATATGTGGTGACGCTAAGGGGCTTGTGAACCGGAAACAGACATTTACTGTCTTCTTTCCCAACCCAATTGGCTCCAAGTAGCTGTAGCTGATGTTCTGGGATTTTGGGTTGTGGCCAGAAGATCTAACCTGAGAGATTGGGAGCGGACAGATCATGGAGGTCATGAGTCGCTTCATCTCCACCCACTTCTCTTGCAGGGAGAGTTTACAACACTGGCACTTTCACAACAGGAGAGAGAAAAAAAAAAAAAGAGGATGTTTTTAATCCATTAGACTGCTGCTGATTCAGTAATAATAAACATGAGTCTGTTTCCTTGATTATTCTGTACACAGCAAACATTTGTGTAATGTGTCAGTTAAGTACGTGCGCTGCAAGGATCTCTCCTTGAAGTGTGTCTGCGTCAATAACAAATATATGAAAATGTGCCTTTGTGTGCATTTTTGCGTGCTTGCATGAGCAAGAAAGAGAGCAAGAACTCAATTCCCAAGACCCTTAGTCATCCTCTGATCTTTATTTCTGAGGATGATCAAAGTACCAGCTTTTAAAATGATTTCTCTCTGCTAGGCTAAAGATACTAAGGTCAGAAGATAGCGCACTTCCCAATAGCCTGCTAGGAATGAACGCTGTAAAATTTTGGGATGTTTGCAGGCAGCGAGAGGGGTGTTTGTTGCTGCTGTTGCTGCTGCTTTTGCTGTGCCTCTTGCTGTGTTACAGACATCTTGACTGGCCTTACTGATTTAATGATGAGTGTTTGTTGGCCTGCAAAATGCAAACACATTGTAAGATTGTTTGTACGCTAGCTAAACTTTTGCAGACAGTTTACATGCTAGAACATGTTCTTTGCACACATTGATCTGTATTCCCGAAGTGTATCTTTGTCTCTCAATGCAGAGACTTTCTTTCGCTATTATTTCACCTTAATGTTGCAAAACACATTAATGTTGCCTAACTTCTGATCATAGGAGTAGCGTTAGGTCATTTACATGACAGCTAGGCTACTTTACAGTTTGTTGAAAAACTGCAACTGCATTCAGAAACAGAATGGAGAGGACAATTGTACAGAAAGGTCAATGTTTCATTTTGAAACTGTTCTGATGTTTCAGTATTAAGTTTTTTCAGTTTTTTTGGAAAGAGCTAAATAAGGCCAACACTAAATGCTTTATTTCAGATAAAATATTTCAGATCAAACTAAAATGAAATATTATAGGTTTTCCATTTTCCTTCCCCTTCCCCAAATCCCATCCCTCATTTTTTCCAGCTCAGTCATGGTCTGAAACATTTATCATTTACACAACTGTATCTCATAGACTCACAGAAGGGGAAGCACTTAGGGACTTTGCTGAATCATGAGTTATATATATCATTGGTATTAAAGTGACAATTCATAGGAAAGCATAAAATTTGAAAGTTTAAACTGAAATACATGTGGTAGCTGATAATGTATCATTACAGTGTATTGACATAAAATTAGAAGTAACCAGAAATAAAAAGAAAGACAAGGGAAAAACAACTGCTAATTTTCACTGCTACTTTTCTTCAGAATTTTTTTTACCTCCTCTATTTTTAATAAGTTCTGATCCACACACAGAGTGATGATCTATGTCTCGTGTCTCATTCTCAAGCTAGACCAGAGCTCCAGGACTGGACTACTTCTAGCTGAAGGCTTTTAATATTAGGTCTGACTGTGCCATTGTTCAATCCATTACCACTCTGTTTTGCCTCAGTTCTTTGAGTCAGGTAAAGTAGGAATGCGGATCTGAATCTGGATCCAGAGTTTTAATACCAGACCAACTGTATTTTGACATTTTCTGAAACCACCTTCCCTGCCAAAACAATTAATAAAACACAAAGAGCGAAATTTTAGTCCTGCTGAAATTGATGGTGGAACTCTCTAAGACTATAGTAGAGCCTGAACTTCATTCAAAATAGTTATGTGCTGGCAATCAAGCAAAACCTCTTCCTAGTAGCTCGAGAAGCCATATCCCCATCTATGTCAGCTTATCTCTCCATCGGTGCTTTGCCCAACAACGCATCTCACCCAGACATAGCGTGCGACTCCTGCTAAAGTTATGTTTCTCACTTCTGCCACTCAGCCACTAGTGGCTGCAGTTTCCGTTGCCTCCTCCCACAAATAATTTCTGCTTTCCTTCTCCCTGTGGCATTTCCTCTGCCAGAAAAGGACACATTAGACCAGCCTCCTTTTCCAAATCTCCCCTCAGGACTGCTCTTTTTTGGTTTGCTGTGTCTTGAAATTTATTTTATTCCTTCATTTAGAATATTAGTCATAAGCTTTAATTACTGCAATGTCTTCATGAATAAAAAAAAAGGCAATGAGTTAAAAACATGGTAAGGAAGTTTCAGGTTAGACACTGGGGAAAAACATTAATCTGGAAATTGCTGACATATCTCATAAATATTTGGAAGGCATTTTCTACTTCCAGATGTCATTGACTCTGCTGAGAGAGCTCTGGGCTAAGCTTCATGTTGCAAGATGAGCTTCACTCGTACCAAGAATAAAAGGGGAGGTAAATGCAAAGCCTGAAGAGGGGACAACATCGTCCTGTCTGTGCCAACTCGCAGAATCACACAGGAGACAACGAGCTGTGTGCCCGGAAGGTGTGCGCGAGTGTCATACTGTTATCGTGTCCCCAGGAGCATGGGGGGATTCCAGGAGAGCAATCAGCTCTGCACACTGCCATCTCTTCACACTCCTGCTCACCTTAAGGCAACCCTTACCGTATATTTCCTAAATGTTGTTTAGGATTGGTGCAGAAGGTTTGCATATGTTTCATGGAAGGTATATGAGTTTGGTAGACCAGGCACTAGCTGAGACAGGAATTTCCATGCAGCCCAGCAATCCCGTGACTTTTTGTAACTTACGCATTGTCTGTCTTCAGCCAGCTGGACAACAGTCCTGGCTCCTTGGCACTTATGGCACATTTTTCCAGTAAGCTCTAATAAAATGCTTCCTATCATCCCATTTCACTGGAATGAGGAGAGTTCCCACAGAAAGTGTGCAAACTTGGCAAAACACATTAAAGCCAATGTTATCCCAGCAGAAAGAAGATGCAATAAACTTTTCTTATCGTGTAATAATCAAAGGGCTTTTCAGATGACTCTGACACTCCTTTTAGGTACTGTGGGATAATATGCTAGGTGCCAGACTGCCACATTTATCCTCAGTTCTCCTCTGAACTGGAAATAAGGATAAAAACTTTAATGACGCTGTCCTTAGACATGGCTTTGCAATATGCTACATGTCTAGACTGCTGTAAAATTAGGAGGATTTTGTTTGAATGACTTGTTTATATGACTCCCATAATAAATAGCCTGAATCTCCCTAGTTGTATTAAAAACACATTGGAGCAAATTCTCTGCCTGATTACACCATGACAGTCCACCATCAGTTATCAGGAGTTACTGCCTGAGAACTGAATTTGTTTTGTCATTTTTGTAGTCATTGCATTGATGAGAAGTGTGACTCCAGGGTGTTCCATGTATTGGAGTATCAAAGGGCATAAAGCTGGAGGAAACCTAAGGCTTCTCAACTAAGAGGAGGGAATTAAATCAATTTTTGACTTCATATAGTCCATACTTCATCTGCAATAGAGGTGATGCACAGGATATGCAGAGTATTAAAAGATTCAAGAACCAGTGCCTGGCCCAAAGGAGAACAAAATGAAATGTCATTCCCAAAAACTGATGTGTTTGAAATTTCAACCTAAGGAGGGTCAGGCCTTGCAGAAGACCTGTGTGATCCTGAAGAAGATGGATGACCTGTTAGAGACAATTCAGTATTCCTTATGACGCTTCCTCTGTAATCCTTTTGTTCTAAGCTTTGGCTGCCCTGCCCTGGCTGCACTCAGTCTTACTCAGTCTTGCAAGTTAAGCAGCTCAGATCTGTCTGGTCCTTGGATGAGAGAGTGGTTGGAAGTCCCAGTTACAAAAGTCACAGTCCAAGAAGATACAGCTGAAGAGTCAGTGGCTGAGTTGTGAAGGAGCTGGGAAAGTGTTCAGCCCCACTGCCTCAGCCTTGTTTAAGTATAAGCCAACCTCTGCTTTCATATTTACTTCCACATGGGGGGATTTTCCCTGAAGCTGTGTGCTTAGAGTTGTAGGGGTTTCTATGGCTCTGTCTATTCATGCTATGCCCTGTGCACTCTGAGAGAGCTTCTGTTGTGCACAGGGGAATGCCCAGAAAAATTTAACTCTAACCCACTACCTTTCATAGGTTGAGGTCAAAATAACATGATTTTTCTTTCCCTGTGCCATCATCAAGTTCCTTTGGAGTAGCTGACCCAAACATCCAAGGCCGTCATGAGCCGACAGGTTTCTGCACCATAAGGCTCTTACCCAGGTCTCCAGAGGGGCTGCTGAGGAGCTGGTGGAGATGTTACCTTCAGACAGCAAGTTTTGCCCCAGCATCACCCAAGCAGTTGCAGCTGTGGGTTTCCAGCAGCTGCTGTCACCCCAGCTTTTCCCCCAGCTGCAGAGAACAGCTGCAGATGTTGCAGAGAATGAGGAGGTAAACAAGGCTGAAGAACACAACTAGTTGGAGAAGCTCCTTCAAAAAGGGACGTTTCCTGACCTTGAAAAACACAACTTGCTGAACTTGACGAAGTACAGCTAGACTCAGGAAAGACACCCCAGTCAGTGGCAAGAGATTGTTTTCCAGATGCAAGATGACACACCATCACTGAAGAAGGTCAGGATGACACGGGCCACCTTCCAGGAAATCTGCAGGAAGCACAGCACCAAGCTGCAAAGGCAACACAGAAGATGCAGGACAGTAATAGAAAAACTGTCTTATCTCTTCAAAATCATGAAGCCATCACCATCTTGCCTTCTGCTAATCAGGTTAGCTCAGGCAGGTCGCCTGTGAGGCCACTAGGATAAAAGCACACACAGGGAGATCTCTCTTTTGCATATGGAGGCCTGTTTGCTGCTGTAGTGGATATGCTAACATTATGACCAGTTGGTCTGGGAATGTGTCCAGTGCTAAGACCCTTGGAAACTCTTATACCTTTTTCTCTGATGAAAATTGTCAGCTCAGTGTTGTGGCTGACAATACTGCAGTGATCTATAAAGGTTTCTCCTTGTGGTTCTCCCATCAGTGGAAACACTTGCAGAAACAAAGTCCATGATGGCACTGTTGAACCTGGTATGGTGCAGGCACCCAGTAGGTGCTCAGTGCTGCCTGTGAACCTGTCCCTGCCCTGAACCCAGCACCTTGGGTGTGTGTCCAGAGGGTGAAGCAACTGTGCTCTTGACCTGGAAGGGTGCTGGCATACCTGCCTGCATGCCAAATTGAATGTGACAGTGCATTTTAAGTTCATCTACATGGCTTCAGGCAGGCTTCTCTCCCAGCAAGGATATAGTAACTAACCCCTAAGTGTTCACAGGGAGCAAATTTCCTAAATGGTTCCTCTCCTACACAGAAGTTGCAGTTGGAAGCTGGAAGAGGAAGTCGCCATTGCTCTGATGCTGGTTGCCATCACCTGACTCAAGCATTTTAGAGGAGGTCAGCTGTTCAGGTAAACCACCTTCAGTTTAATTGTTTAACTTTGCCTTGAAGAGGCTGGTATGTCAAGTTGAATGGATGGCATGTCTAGGTCGTATGGAGATGTGTGCTCAGTCATAGGACTAGCATCCTGCTCCACTCCGATGACCATGTTCCTTTACAGGCACTCATTTTTGGCTTCACATGTGACAGTACGAGTCAGGAAGCTAATATGAGCTGGAAAATAAAAAAAAAAAAAAAAAAAGACTGTCCTTGCAGGTGCATCTTTGGAATCCATGTACAACCAGAGAGTGCCAAATAGTACAGCATTTAGCACAGACATCCATATGGATGCCAGGTAGGATCAGAGAGTTGTAGAGGTTGGAAGGAACCTCTGAAGATCATCTAGTCCAATCCCCCTGCTAGAGCAGGATCACCTAGAGTAGATCACACATGAACACATCCAGGTGGGTTTTGAATGTCTCCAGAAATGGAGACTACACAACCTCTCTGGGCAGCCTGTTCCAGTGCTCTGTTAAACTGACAGTAAAGAATTTCCTTAAGTTTAGGTTGAACCTAAATGCTTCAATCATTTTAGGCATGGGATCTACAGCAAGTATGCTCTACATGCTCTAATGCTTCAGTGAGGATATCAAGAACATGAGAAGGAGAAAAACTGAACTGACGGCTGCAAAATTTCTACTGAAAGAGAAGATGGTCTTAATGCCAGTAAAGGCCTGGGAGCAGATTACAGCCTTGGTGGGGTCTGGTATATAACAGTGATACCCAATGTTTTTTGCGTTAGTCACAGCTCTAGATGGAGCCTTTAGCCTCATAAATTAGAGATTTGAGTCAGTGCCTAATTTTATGTGATGTAAATAAGCCCCTCTAGGCCCATTTCAAACCCACTTCATAGATTTCACTGGAGGTATTTACATCACTGTTTGCGAGATCAGAATTTGACGTAGCTGTCATCTTCACTCCAGCACTTCTCGATCTTTATCAGGAGGCTGCTGGTGGGTTTGGGTTTTGTTCTAATGTTGACGCACTCATTTGCTAGTTTTCGGTTTGAATGGATGTAAGCATTGGCTTCTCTGCGATAGCTGAGAAGTTTCTCCATCAGTGGGGGTAGCCTCAGCAGGCTCTGCTCTTTGCTTTCGCTTCTCGTCCTCATGCCTCAGTGCAGCACCAAGTCAATTATACAAATTCATCGCATCACATTTATTAAGGCAACTGCACAGCAATTACACTAATCCTGAAATCCCCTTGGTAAAGACGTAAAGATGGTTAAAGCGCATTTATGCTGTGCTATATGTCTATATTTATACAGTCTGATTAGTTCTTCCAGTTCGCTCTCAGGAGCAACAGACACACTAGAAGAAAGAAGGAAATTTAAGCACAGCTGAAGTGAGACATGGCTTCATGCCTCTGCTCACCCAAGCTAATGGACTTACATTGAAGACATATTGGCCCCATGGTGGTTATTTCCCGTGAAAGACCAAGGCCTATTGCAGGTGGGGAAAGCTTGGCTCTGTACACAGTTAAGTTGTCAGCCCCAGTGGGGTTTACTCTAGCACAGTGACATCCTTCTGCCAGACAGTTGGCCTGAGTGAACGCAAGGTTGGTTCACTTCTGGTCGTGCACCATCAGAAGAAAAATATGTGGTTCTGCTAGCTGGGAGTGAATGCCTGGAGTCCCAGGGTCCTGGGCAGGGAAGCTACCCCAAGAGTGGCACATGTTGGGGTTCTGAGTTCAACCAGCAACCATCAAATCATGGCTTGAATCCTCGGCTTTTAGAGGAGGAAAAATGAGTACTACCATGCTGCTGGTGCCCATTTGACCTTCCCAGCTATTGAAGAGGCACCTGTATAACTGTAGAATCTAGGTAGATTAATGTCCCCATATTTTCCATAGCTCCATATTGGCATCTCCCTAGACATTATTCATAATACATGTAGAGGTTCAGAAGCCCTGCGCTCTTTCTGTGCTCCTCCCCATGACATATTTATGCAAAATCTCCCCAAAACAAATGGATGTGGAAAGAAATGGCATGCCTGGAGCAGGTTAAAATGGTGAGAAACAAGTGATAACTGGTGATGAATATCCATCTAACCCCTGAGACACGGGCCTGGGTACCCTCTCCTTCTCCACGGGAACAAACCATATAAGTGTCAGCTGATACTGCATTTAGTACCGAACACTAATCACAGAAACACTCAGGAGCTGTTAATAATGACACTTTCTTCAAATCAAGTAAAGATTTTGGACACAGACTGAAGTTAATTCTGTGAATTTATTATAATGTGGATCAGTGTTCATCTTAATCAAGCTGACTTAAACTAGGAAAACTGGATTACTCTAAATTTCTTCAAAGAATTCACTGGTTAAATGCAGATGCCAGAACTTACAGGGTTAGCTATCTAGTGGGCTTTCACAAAAATATGTGAACTGGTCATGGAAAAACCATCCAATAAAACTATTTTTCTTAAAATAATTATTAGTTTGTAATGTAGTGTATGACAAGTAATCAGCAAGTTTTATGGTAAGCTTGAAAACCCATAGTGGTATAGGAAGTCCACTCCTTTGTGGACAGTGCTGCTATTATCACCACTGCAAATCATTACACTGCAGATGCTTGCAAAAATCAGCAAGAAATTATGAGTAAGACACTGAATAAAATCTGGGAGGCTTGGCTTTTCCTCCTGGTTCAGCCACAGGCTTTCTGTGGGATCTAAAAAACATTATTGATTTTTTTGTTGCCACAGTTTCCCTCAGTAAAATCGAGATAACAGTATTTCCTTTTTTTCCAACTTCTTTTTTGCCTTTCTTTTCTGGTTAGATTGGAAACTTTTTAAAACTGGGAATATCTCTAACTGTATATTCATCACAACAAGCAAGGGAGCTCTAGCAACCACGGTAGAAATAGCAAAATGAAGAAACAAACAAGAAGACTGTGAAAAAAACATGATGTCTGGGAACAAAGAAGAATGAAAAAGTGTCCTGAGTTTAAAAAAAAAAGGAGAGAGGCAAGAGAATTAAAAGGGAAGTGTGAGATAAACAAACTGAAGAAACAAAAGACAGAAAACAGACAAAAATAGAAAAATCAACAGGGCAAAAGCCCAGAATCAGAAAAATAAAGTGAGGAGGAAGAAACAGGGGGAGCAAGACAGAAGACCCGAGGCACTGAAGACTAGGAAAAGGGGGAAAGGCAGAAATACAGTGTTAAAAATATTTTTAGTATGGTCTTAGACTGCACTAAAATCCTAATAATGATGGAGAAAGTTCAGTATAGACTGACCTCGTGGTTTGGGTTCCCTCTTGCATACTCTGAATATCTAGAACATCAGTGAGTCAGCTGCAGTTTGAGTGTCTGGGAATATAGGGTTGGGCCCTTATGGTGCACTTGGGGAAAAACACACGGAACCATGCCCAGGGCAATTTGATGGAGGAGTGGTGTGATGTCAGCAATGCCTGAGGAAAGAACAATTTCTTGCAGATCACTGAAAATCAAAAGTGCTTTCCAGGAAGCAAAAACCTGGCTATCGAAAAAGAACACAATCATGCATGAATGATAAGCAAATATAACTCACTTTCAGACATGTAGCTTTGAGTCACGGAGGAGTGCATGCAACCTTTCTATTCTTTGACTCAAAATAAGATGGGGATTTTGCAATGTGATAGAAAGTCTTGTGCCCATCTTGCATGTCACCTTTCCCATGAGGTTTTAAGCAAGTTAGAACTATTCCTCTGATGGAAAAACAGAGTCCAGGTATAAAGGCCAGATATTTTAAAAACTCAAATCATGTTACTCTGATTTAGCTCTTGGGACCCGTGCCTTTCTCTCTTGAGGAGTGGTAAAAGGGACCAAAAAATGTATGGAGGGAGCATGTATATGAAAGAGAGAAGGATGGAGAAAGACTAAGATTGCTTAATAGCAAGGATGCACCAAGAACAGTTCAGGAAATCCCCTATCCCATGTTCCCATCTCTTATTTTACATCAGAAGCTTTGCATTCCAGCTTGCTGGGGCTTGGAGCTGTGAGCTACATGGATTGCCCTTTCCCAGACAAGTTAAAAGAACAAGTGAAACAGGCCCCAGTAGCTGTGATTTTCCATGTTTAATTTTTGACCAACTCACCTCTAAAATAAATACAACAGCAATACTATATTTACAGACTGCAAGTGCCATACTCATGAATGAATCCAATGACACTTCTTCACAAGACTGAAGTTTTTGTTCCATGTTCATACATTTTAAACACCACCTATATTAAGAAACACTTTCCTACAAAGCAGAACAAAGGAATCATGAAATCCATCAAATAAAGCACAGCAGGACCTTGCTATAAAGAGTTCAGCATGAGGAATTCCTGTTGCTTGACATGCTACTGAAATAAAACCTCCTCTGTCTCTGGAAGAGCTTTATCACTCAGCTGTGCTAAGACTTGTAAAATACTCATCTCATCAATCTTTCACCTTTTCTTAACTGAAATATTGTGACCCTTTCTTGATACATCAGCAAAACCTCCAAAGAACAGATCACAAATATCTCCCATATTAATGCAAGAGAAAGGTTATTTTTGAGTTTGAAAACTTGAGCAATGTATGAGATATGACTTTCTGAGGAAGGAAGCGTCACACTGGGGTGAGTAATTTTATCCTTATGTACCACAAAATAGAAGTACCAGTAATAGCTAAATCAGTTTTCAACCTCATTTATAATGTAATCACAATTAAGGTAAATTGACGTAACTGAGGTTTCAGCCATTCTGAATGGTGCTTAAACAAAGTTTCATAGCCATGTAAGTAGACTGGATTTAAGTAAATCTAGTTAAACCTCTGCCAGTTTTTAAGCATGAACAAGTCCTTGGTGATAACACTATTGTTTCTCCTCAATTACACCAGTGAGCACCACTAATTCAGTAAGGAGCTGCTCATTCCTGAGTCAATGTCCCAGTCCGTCCCAGTGCTGGTAGAATAATCCATGAAGCTAAGTTTGCAGCTGGAGGCCAAGATGTTTCATACAAGGTTCTGGAGAGATGTGATGTTCGACTGAAATGCTGGGAAAAGGCCACATGTTAAAGGCTTCTGCTCCATGGAAAGAGTAAAATCCAGCATGGATGTCTGAGATACAGCTCTGCCTGACTTCCATATAACAAATATTTAAAGCTGGTGCTGAGATATCTCTTCTTAAATGTTGTTTCCACTTGAGAGTGTTTTACTTATTTTTCCTCTCAGTTTATCATGCTTCATGTTTTGGGAGTGAATCACTGACATTCAGTAAAGTATGAATTTTACTAGCATTGCCTGGACCTCAGATTGTCGGCTCAGGTCCACGTGCTTGAGCAGGTACAAACAGTCTTCTAAGAGATAATGTTCAGGCTCTAAACTCATCAGACAATAATCTCATGAGTTGTGCAAGTAAAATATATTAAAATATGCATAAATAACATGTATACATATACTTATTATTGCAGACTGGGAGGTTTTGTTTAAGACTGCAACCCAAAATATACAGGCAGAGACTATGCTTTGTAAGGGCAGTAAACAGTTTGGCAATCCAGCTGGCATGAACGTTCAGACTAATAAAACTTCAAATTACTGGTCTTCTCTACATGCTATTGGAGAAATGATCGATGATGTGGTTATATTCCTTCTGAAGACTAGGAGACCTGTGCAAAGATTTGGCCACAGATTATTTTGCATTATACAGGTGCTTATAAATCACCCGGGGTTGCTTCTCATAGACCATAGAGGGAGAGTTTTTCTGAAAAACAGGAAGTTAGGTGAACGTTTTGCTCCCAGTGAGCTCTTTTCCAGACTTTCAGGACCATATAGCAATTATAAGTGAAATATTTATCAGTAAGGGAGCCAACTAGTTTACACAGCCTCAGAAGAAAGGCCCTAGTCGGGTTTCTGAAGGAATGTCAAAGTCTTAGAGAAAGGGCTGGGAGCTAGGAAAAATGCTTGAGGCTAATCACTACAGCTGTGGGAGAGAGAGTATTAAAATGTACAGGAAGAGGTACCGATTAATGTTTGGAAGGGAGGCAGAAAAGCCTCAGGAAGATGCCTGATGATTTCAAAAGTATAAATTTGAACAAAAAGTAAAAAGTTCAAGAGTACTCCAAGGCATTTCCAGGGGTACCCCTCGTTACAGAAAAAGATAGGTTCATTGTCTGGAATGTAGGAGAGGAGACAAAACTGTACTACAATTTTCTGGGAAGAGAAGACAATTCTCCAATACCCTTTTGATGAGAAAGAAGGTAAATCCATGATGTGTGGGTGAAGTGTGAAGTTCTGCAAGCTTCCCTTTGAGTTTCACAATGAAATGAGTGTTTCTGGAGTCCCAGCTTTGAAAAAATACTCTTAAAAGCTTGTTTCTAATGACTTATTGTCACAAATACATAGAGCAGCTATATGCCAAGCTGAAAAGCTCTCACATAACCTATAGGACAAATGAGTTCACTGTAGTGATACTTAAATTACATTGCAGTAAACTGCCTGGATTCAGCTGGAACTGACCTGGCTGACCAGAGCTGACTACACATAGCCAGGTGTTTTTTCACTCCATCCCATGTTGCCCATACAAGATTTTCTATTTTCCAGGTAAAATTCTGCGTCCACTTATGCTAAATAATGATAGCTGGCTGTATGTGGAGTCCTCAATGTGACATGGCACAAAGTGTCATCCTGTTCTAGCTCTGGATCGATGTTCTCAACAGTCCTAAAATACAACTTAAAGCAGAAATACTAAGAGTCTGGAGATAGAGTGCTTAGGTGGGAGATTGTAGACTCCCTAAACTGATCAATATGACTATACAAGTAAATTATAGAGTGTCAGCATCATGGAGTTTAGTGCTAGGACATGGCCATGCTATTAAAATGTTAGAAAGGTCCCTGGCATAATTTTAGCTAAGGCCTGCTAGAAAGGCGCAGGAGTCAGTGTGGGTCATAGCCCAAGTGCCTCAGCTCCAGGGGATAGGAGCATGCAATAGGGTGGCCCTAGCACAACAGGGTGGCCCTAGAGTACTTCAGCACTGCTCCGCTCTTGGGTACAGATGTAGCTGTTTGGTCCTTCGATATGCCTTCTTGAGGCTTCTACATCTCCTGTGTCTTGGGTGCTAAGTCTTCACTCTGTGTGCGAGAAAAGGATTTAAAGGTTTTTGATTCATCTTAATGAGGTACAGATTTACTGGGGGAAAAAAAAAAAAAGTTCTTAAAAGTTTTGAAGATAGAAAACATTGTTTCTTGCCTGCTTTAGCCTCAAGTCCTTACAGGATGAAAGTTGCACTTATGCTGTATTAGATATGGGAGCAACACACAGATAAGAGATCTGTGTCTCTTCCAAGACAAAAATGTGCTGGCTTCAGCCCTGTACATTGTGGCTCTTAGGGTAGATCAAAAGTAACTGAAAGTAGGGGCAATGGGTTTCCAACAGCGCAGACCAAACCTCCAGACTCTTTTCGTTAGTGTAACTATTCTGAGCCGCTTCAGGCCAAAGAGACACCAGGACCATCTTGTTTCTGCTGCAGGCATGGGGAGAAGTAACTTCTCACCTAACCTAATGGGACACAACTTCTCACAGCTATGCACTGAGCCTGTACTCAGATTTCAGAGATTTGCTTATTGCTTCCTGTGCTGAAGTACATGAAATGTTCAGATGCTCTTAGTGAACCAGGTTCCTGTTTTGAAAGAAAGGAGAAAGTACACAACAAGATATAGATAACTTATCTGTGTTTGTAACAAATTGTCTTTTTTTCTTTTATATTATATGAGCAATAAAAAACTATTTACAAGGAAGCCAAACTTTAGTTTATAGCTAGAAAGATGTTTCTCTCTGTCTGCGTTGTCTCTGCAAGTGTCAAAACAGACTTGTATTTCATACCAATAAAACATGAATTTCATGCCAAGAACAGCAAGAAACAAAACAAAATGAAGCTATTTCCTCAGAAAAAAAAATATTAAAAAAATTGACTCTTACAAATCTGCTTCTGATCCTGTAATTGGGCTGGTGGGAGCAGACACCATGGGAACCCATATAGCAGCCTGCCTATGCAGATCAGTTCCAGTAGGACCCCCTGTAGCCTCCAAACCATACTGGGAGGGTGCTTCTTTCCCCTGATTAGTTCCTTACTTCTCAAGTGTCCCAGTTAATTTCAGAGGGTAATGGGTTGCGAATTTAGCCCAGAGTATGAAAACCAGAGTTATTGCTAAAGCTGGTTAAAAATTTTTCCAATGGAATGCCTTTTTTCCATCAGAAAATGCCGTTCTGTCAAACCAAAACTGCTCTCTGAGGCGTGCTGATTGTCACAACCTTTTGTTTTGGGGAAAAAAATTAGGAAGAAGTATTGTGAGAAGGTCAGAATATTCCATTTCAACATTTTTGGAATGGCAGCTAAGGAGGAGGAGGTATTTTTTCAAAGCTACTTTTAATTTCAAGCTTCAAGTTGCTTTCTATCACAGAAAGAAAAGTGTTGCGATACAAGGATTTTTTTCAGTCATGGCAATTCATTTGTTTTCATTCTGATCCAGAGCAAAGTAAACGTTAATTTCCTAGAACTCCTTTGGAAATGAAAATTTCTTGTGCTTTCACAGCATTTGTTAGGGCTATACTGTAGTTGTGAATATAGTGGAAATGCATTTTATCCATCAGTCTTTGCAACAAGAGCTTAGGTGACTATTTGATCCTAGGAATTTTCTCAGTTAAATGAAAACCAACATTCATACAAACAACACTTGGCTTGAATAAATGTTCACAGATAGTGAATAATAAAGACATAAAACAGGCAAATGTGACAGCTGATAGTGATTTTCCATAGTATTCTTGTACAGATTTTTAACTAGTTAGACAGATTTCATGTTTGTTAACTCTGAAATGAAGTAGTACATCTTAATATATTTTGAGTAATGTTTTTAAATGTTTTTAAAGGCCTGTTTCAGCTAGAAAATGAAACTTATCTTTAAGTTCATCCCAGTTCAATTACTATGTGCTTAACCAGGTCTAATTTTTCTTAGGTGATAATTAAATATTTTGTCTTGTATTTTCTTAGTGCACTCATTTTATCACTTGATGTACTAAGGCTGGTAAATCACATACAGCACATAGGTCTGACACAAATGAATAAAAAGATTGAACACTCAGTTTGCTATCTGTGCTTAGCTCTGAAATAACACCTTACAGAGATCTCCTTATATTTATACTTTTCTAGCTGTACTACATACCTGGACCAATTAAATAATCCAGAACTGTGTGCTAACTTACACCACATTTGCACATCTAAAAGGGTGGAGAAAAACTAAGGGATCAAAGATGTTAGAGCATATTGTGGATCTAAAACAAAGAGTAGCACTATTTGTTTGATCTTGTTAAATTTCTAAAAATATCTCCCTCCTTAATAAGAGAGTAAGGTGACTCATAGGAATCTAGAAACTTGGCCTAGGTAGAGACGTATCGCCATGCCTTGTGGGCAGAACAGACATGTCCAACGCTCTGAGAGAGGAGGTGCCATCATCATGAGGAACAGCCTCTCCTTCCACTGCTCCTGCTTGCCCAGTACAAGTCAACAACTTCCAGGCCTGCCAAGTTAGTTCCCCGAAATCATGGGAGTGGCTTAAAAACTTCAAGGTCCTAAAAAATGATGAATGCCTGGTCCTTTTTTATTGCCTTTGGACCTTTGGATGTTTTGGTCCCATTTTCTGAAGACATGTCTGCAGCCTTAAAGCCCAGAAACTTAATTCTTAAAGATAGGCTGAGATTTCCAGTTACTCACCTGTTGCCAACAGATGGGATTTTGATGTGGGAGGAAAGAACGTCAAAAAACATCAAATATCGCCACTTCTTCAGACCTGCTGAAACTGTGTCATTTGCAGATGCAGAGGTGGTGAATCCTGTCATATCTACTTTGGAAAAGAGAAGCAATAAATCTTGACTGTGATCAACAAAGTATTGTTCTTTCTTAAGGGAGTGTCACTAGATCTTCAGCTAGAATAACATATCCTGAGCATAGCTATTCCTTAAAGGTTATGAAGACAAAAAATGAGAACATTATAATTCAACTCAACTGAAGCAGGACTGGGCCCTAAGTACATCTACATTATCTGGCCTTTCATTTTCATGTCTCTACAATAAATTGTAAGAAAACAGAACAAATCTGAAGTGTGTATATTGATGGATAAATTAGAATATCCATGTGTACATATAAATCCAGTACACCAGTTCATAGAAAGTTTATGTGTGTGTATATTCTTTTTGGAAGTATTTACAGGGTGAAATAATCAACTATCGTAGTTAGAAAAAAATCACTTCTTTATAGTATGAGCTGTGTTATGGTTTTTAAAGGGCATAATGTGAGGTTCTATCTTTATCAGGCATTAATAGAGACAATAAAAACTACAGGAAAAATAATTTTAGTCAGAGCTTAAACACATACTCCCTTTCATCATCTTCTTGTTCGTGCTGTCACTACACTCTGATATTCCCTCTTCCTGTGGCAGGGCATAGGCACAAATTCCCTGTTCATACTCCCATTTCATGCCTACCTCAGAAAATCACTTCTTCACCCCTCCTTAGTTTATCTAGAATCTGAATGTGGCCATTGTTCAGAGGTGCAAGCGTAGAGAAGTAAACCTACCAAGCAGCAAGGGGTCCATATAAATTGCTTTGTCTGACAATTTCCTGGACTCAGATGTTGGTTCCTCAGTTGACCTTCTGCAATTTTTTTTCTTTCTTTTATTTCTTTTGATTCAGAAGAATGGGCTAGATCAACCCTTTCCTGCCCTTTTTTACATGGCTTATTGCCACTTGGATTCCTAGACAATAGATCAAGTTCTGGGCTCTGTTAGAAACTATATTTTTTAAATAACATTGCCTCTTCTGACTCAACCAACTATGCCAAATGCACAGCCCCAGTGGGCTGCCGCAGTGAAATGGAGAAGATGGTGGTGTCAATTGCTTGAGATGTTCTACCTTATTTACAAGAAACCTGGGTGGGTTTTTATTTTGTCTCTGAACAGAGCAGGGATTTAAATAAAAATATTTTTTTAAAAAAAGGAAGCATCTCAGAGGCTGTGTAGACATGCCTTTGACCAGGCACAGACAGGCTGCTCTGCGCAGACTCCAAGGGGCTGGACCCCATCCAACTGAGAGCAGCAGCATTTCTGTGAGGTGACACAGCCGAGCTCAGGCTCTCCTCCTGGGCTGGCTTGGCACACAGGTGAAATGGCACCAGCCAGGGGCACCTGGCTGTGTAGATGTTCCCAGAGTTTTCTCCTGCCATTCAGGTTTCTTTTCCAGTCAGTGTTTTGCCCCAGGCTCTCTCTCAGGTTTTCTCAGGCCATGCTCATGGTGCTACTCTGACTGTGTCCTTGGTATTTGCGTCTCTGATACTCTCCTTGGCTGCTCAGGCAAGCACGGGCACACATAGCTGCATCCATCCCTGCCACTGCTTCCTCCCCTATGGTGTCTCTGCTCTGCAGTGAGAGCAGGGCTTGCAGGCAGCGCTCTCCTCCCTTCCCTCGGCTTCCAAACAGAGCAGTTACCCTCTCCCACCTTACATCCAAATTGAAGAGTTGCATCTACACAGGCCTGCTTAACAAGGTCTGACCTGGCAATAATAACTGACACAGCTGTGAAGCACCTTTAATTCCCCAAGAGCTTACTGCTCCCAGCTCAACACTTGGATCCTCTTTCATCAGATGCTCCTGACCTAAGTCCTGTGTCCTCTTGCCATGTTATGAGGTGTCCATGTGAGATGACCTGACTTTTGGGGAGCACCTCTAGGGCATACAGGTAGTGGACCCCTGAAATGGAACCAGGTCTCTATCAGCTGCCTAATCAGTGGCAGTAGGTGAGACCGAGGACAAGAAGTAGAACGGAATATTGTGTTTAATTGAAACATTAGGGATAAAAAAGTTGGCTTATTTGTCTGAATGGGATTTATCCCACTGAAGAAAACAACGTGCCTTTCTTGGATTGCTCATTTTCCTTGCAGTTGTTATAGACCCACAGTACAATTTAGTGTACAAATTCATGTACTTGTGACCTTTAGAAAAGGTACCACTTTCAGCCAAATAAATGCTTTCTGTTGCTCACACTGAAGTCTCCCTTCCCCACCCACGCTCACACACTAGTCTTCTGCAAACAACGTGGCATGCAGCAGGAGTCTTCTGTTTGGTAGAAAGTTTTCCACAATTACATAAGTGCAGCCTGAGAGCTGATGCGGAGGTAGCCGAAAATGTGAGAGTGAGATTTACAGTAATATAATTAGATCACTTACAGTAAGAGGGAATGCTCTTTCCCGCGTTAGGATGAATGCCATAGGAGCCTCCCGCTACTCCTCCTCTGAGTCATCTTTCCAGAGGCATTTCTGAGAGCCAACCACCCTCAGGTGTTGAGCAGTATTTGTTTGTGCTGTGGGTGAAAAATGTGTACGCGCACACACAACCCAGATTTGATTAAGCAAACAAGGGCAAAGAAACCAGAGGCCTGTGGTTTCTTTGAATGTCTGTCTGTCTGCTCGGTGACAGAGCCAATGCTTGCAGTCTCAGCCACAATACCTTGACTCATCACACAGTCTAGAAGCAGTGCTGGTCCCTGGGAGAGTGGGAGCCAAACAACACATGGCCAGGAGAGCACTAACAGTCTTATCAGCCCTTCTCGAGGCTCCTCTTCCACACTCGTCCGCGCCATGGTGAACTGGGACTCCAAGTTTTATCACAGTGGCGTAAGCCAGTGCTTTAAGTTTTGCCAGGTTAAATAACTTTGAAAACACTGCTTTGGCCTAGGGATTGAAACACATGGTTTGGAGCAACCCTAAGTTCCCTTCCAGGCTCTGCCTGGGCAAGTCGTTTATCTTTGGTGTACCAGCAATAGAGTACTGTCTTTCGGTTCACAATGAATAATGGCTTGTGTGCATAATAAAACTTATCTACCTCCCAGGCATGTTGTGAGAATGGATGGATGTTTTTAAGGAGTTTTGTAAGCTGTCCACGAAAAGAGTTACAAGCACGCAGTATGTAATTATTGCCCTTATCTTACACATTCATCCGGGTACTGAGGGAGCTCTGGCTTTATACATGCCAGACAGTAAGGGTGTACTACAACACCAGACTTGCAGGGAGAAGGAGTAGAGGTTTCCACTCCACAGCAGCTCCAGGTGAGCCTCAGTACTTATTCCAAGTGGAGCTAGGTATGGGACTGATGTGATTTTTGACTCTACATCAACTGGGTGAATTATAGGTACTGGGTAAACTACAAAAGCCTGGAAGCAAGGATCAGAAGTCAAGACAGCTTTGTTTTACCTGACTGCTACAGCCACTGGGCTACAAAGTTGTGCCTCTGCTTCTGTCATGCTTTGGTCCTGTTAGCTCCTTCTGGCAATGCAGCACAGCTTTAATTTGGCCAGTGGAAAATGCCCCTAGCCATGCTAAAGGAATTTAGCACTGATGATGAAAGGTATCTGAAATCGCCTGTAAGACCCATACAAATGGCCTGCGCTACTCACCTCTGAGTCATAAAGAGAGGGAGATATTTTTTAAGCACAGCTGCATATAGAGAGCAAGACAACTTTTGAGGCAAGCATTGTGTTCTGACATAACAGACTGACCTGAGTCATTACAGGCTTGAGCCAAGCCTTCTTTTTTCAATTAGGGGTTGCAGTTAGAGAATAACATATAAGCAGTAGTGAGGACAGCCATATGAAAGCCAAGTTCTTGTATCCACTGCAAGGGAATTACATCCTCTGTGAGCAAAAAAAGCCCCCAAAAACCTTGGAGCAGGACAACTACAGAGTATGCCAACTGCTCTGCACTTTATATGACATGGGACCGTTGGTGTAAAATTCTGAGTAATCCTGACATGGGTGGTCAAGGGAGGTTGTAGCAGACCTCTGGCTCCAAAGAGAGTGCTAACAGCTTTGTAGCACTGAGGCATATATGCAACAAAGTGGCTAAGCTCAAGATTTTTTCAGTTTATGTAAAAAAGGTAAGAGAAAAGAAATAATATCCTCTTTATTTTATAGGTCAAAGAGTCAAAGATCACAAGTTACTTTCTGGAGGTCAGACAGCTTGTTGCAGAGGCAAGACCTGACTAGTGCCTTTTTCCTCTCCCTGGGATACCTATCCTCAGCTTTGAATATAAATGTACTGATTTCTAAGCTAAAGTGGCCCAGCAACAGAAGTGTATCTGTGGACTATAAACTCAAAAGCAGAATGGGAGGGAGGCAGGCTCTGTGTGTGTGTGTGAGAGAGAGATCTGAAAGTGTCTATAGATAAAATGAGGATGTGAATTCCTATAGCTCGGAATAAGGAAATAACACTGATGCTTTCTCTGGGAGTGGTAAAGTGGTTTCTGCAGTGCTCATGTGTCATCTTCTGTGCAAGTGAACTTCATCCCCTCCCTGCCTTCCCAGGTAAATTCCTCCTGCATTTGACAAAATGTGTAGCCCATAAAAAGAGGGGAAAAATCTCTGTTATCAGCAAAATCTTAAGCAGTCACGGGAAGATTACATAAAAAAGGCCTTATACATCCCCTGCAGGACAAGCATTTTAACACTGAGCTTTTACTGTAGTTTTTATAATTGGTCTTTCAGTAGATATACATGGTTCCATCAAAAAATACTAGATTTTTTATTATTCTTTAGACCGTGGGGTCTCCCTAGGGGTTGAACTGCCACCCCACCTTTATGATGGAGACACATTTTCCTCATCATTTCTGGTCTAGAGCTGTGCTGCATGGTTGAGGGCAAAGTTTTTGCAATAAGAGTGTAATTCTGCCATCCCACCCCAGAAGGTCCTGAAATCTTGCCCTGTCTATTCACAGCCTACAGAGAGCCCTGTCCATTTACAGACACAAAAGCCCAAAATATTTGCTCTGAACATCTGAAAAGCAGTCTGAAACCACTCTCTTCAAGGTTAATGGCGATGAGACCCTTGCTTTCAGTGGGAACAGGATCCATTTTAAGCAGGGCAATATGAATTTATATGCAGTTTGAATGTTTAGACTTTGCAAGTAGCTTATAGTCTCATGCACCTCATTACAGCTTTGTTTTAAGAACAAAGTACATCTCTATTATCCTTAATATGGCAGAGTAGCTTGCCAAGGAGGGGCATATTCAAACACAAATGGAGTTAAATTAATGATTTTGCTCTTCACTGCTACAGTATAAACAGCTCAATATTAATGGAATACTCTTATATTTATTTTGTTATTTTATTTTATATTTTATTTTTTTCTTCACATTTTACTGTATTTCTACACGTTGCCAGGGAACAGAAGAGGAAGAAAGAGCAAGGGTCTGATGTGAAGCCACTGTAATCAGGTAGCAGACTTTCCTTTGCTTCAGTCTTGGATCATACTTCCAGCAAGAGCGTGTGCTGGTAACCAATACTTTGAAAAGTTTTCATTTAATCCCTGACACAAAACCACCCCTCTGTCGCCTTGTCAAAACCAGAAAAATTACAGGCACTTCATACTGCTTAAACACCGGAACATGTTATTAGGAAAAGCTATACCAACCACAATGATACTCTGCATGCCAAAGGTTGGCTTTTCACTCAAGTCAGTGGCATTGGTGGTAAAATCCAAGCCCAAACTGAATGATATTTATGGAGAACTCAAAGACAAGTGTATGAGTTCTTGTTTTTCTCTGCAGATGTGGTCTGAGTGACAGATTCTATTATTTGCTGGGAAGTAGCATAGAAAGTAGGCTGCATTTTGTCCCCTTGATCCCAGCAGGATAAACAGTGGCTTGTAGAGAAGGTCTAATAGTTCTTCGAAGTGGGTCTGTCCTCTTTTAGGTGAGATGGTTGTTTTTTCTGAACTCTGGTGAAAAGTAGCTGATTTTGCAGAAGGGGAATATGCAGAGTGAAACCACTACAAACACTGACCCTACCAGAAATAACCAGCTCTCCCTTCCCACTGTTTAGAAATGGAAAGTACAAAAATTCCAGTGATTCATTCTCTTATCTACCAGAATGGGGAGAAAAAACCCACCTAAATAAAATTGAAATGTTTTGCTTTACTCAGACATATGGTTTTCCATGAAATTCTGTTAACCTCTCACTTTGCGGTAGTTTGCAGAAGAAAATGAATCCTGAAATACCGTATTCAGCTCCTTCCTCAGAATTCCTCTGAAGCCTGTGGGCTGGCAGGCTCTCCCTGACCAACTTGGTCTCATGGGTTTCCCAATGATCTTCTCTATAGATAAGAAGAAATCTTTGGTGGTTTATCCTGTCTGAGTTTTGGGGGGTTTTTTTGTTTGTTTGCTTGGGTTTTGGTGGGGTTTTTTTGAGAAAAGACCTGTCTGGCAGAGTGAGCCCTCCTTTTGCTTCCCCCTTATGCCCTCAGCTTTCTGGCAGCGAGCAGAAAACATCTTGCCCTTGGCATCCCAAGCTCTTCTTCGTACCAGCATGGTTATGAATAGAGGCAGAAAGAAAACTGTCAGCATTCAAAACATACCTTTACACAAATCAGTATAAAAAGCTCATACATATTGATTACATCAAAGGAAGGGATAACCTGAGTTGATTTTTTTTATCTTTTCTTGCTCCACTAGTTACTAATCATTAGTTAACTTATAATATTAAAGTCCTGATATTTCTAACCTGATTACAGCCATTCCTTCCTTGCCCTTTTGATATAGCTCAGTTCCTTCATTCATCAATCTGTAGTCGAATGGAATTGTTTTGTGCAAGAAGAAAAAAGGCTGAGTGTTTAAAGTGAATCATATCAATTTGTGTGTGTGTATGTGAAACAGATAACCACAAACCACTTATTGCCAACACTGCCACTCATGGATTTTATTTCAGATGAAATGTGTCCTGACTTCTAAGTATTTCACATCTTTGCATTTTGGGTTATTGTTTTGGGGGGGTTTTTTGAGGCTGAGAGAGGTCTGATTACGCTATAATTCATCAAGGAAAAGAAAAGGCTACAAACATATGATTTCATAATGCATCAGAGAGTTTGTGGCTATTGTGCCAGAACTACAAAGCAAATGCTGTTCACTAGTTGGATGTGAATGTAGATTAAAACAGATTTAAACATATGTATGCAATGGGTAGACACCATAGTTGAACCATCAGAAGCTTGCTTAATGAGCCAGGATTTTTATGAGTCAAGACAAAGCACAATGCAGACAAGCAAAGCAACTGAGAGCCGCAGCAGCTGATCCAGTGACCACATCTCAGACATTAAAAGTCAGAGTGATCAAGATGGCCAGTGAAGTTCCCAAGCAACCAGATGCTCTGGTAAAAGTATCTCAAATTCAGTGTTTGGTCTAGACATGAGTGAGAAGTGAGGAGGAGTGGGAACAAGATTTGGTAATTCTAAGGCACAATACATTGTCATACTAGGTCAAACAGGTTCAGTAGTCCATTTTGCCCCTTCTGCTCCTTCTGCATATTAGAACCTTTTTAATGCTTCTGATGAGCTCTCCTGCTCTTCTTCCTAGAACAGCTGAGAACTCACTAGTGAAGTGATGACTTAGCACACAGTAAAGGTGAATTTGCCACTGTCAGTCACACAGAGAGCCCTTAACTCTTTCAAATATGTCTAGTATTTGCATACTCAATCCTCAAAGTTTCACCATCACATCTAATGACAATTCCATCATGGGTAATGGCATTTTTCAGGAGATTTCATTGTATTTTTTATTCAGAAAAAAAAAAGGTAGAAGATGCATATATATGTATATACGTGTGTCTCTGTGTGTAGTTCACATCAGTTTTGTGTGATAGAAGAAGAGTTTTGTTTAATTGGTAGCTTGTACATTCACATCTGCAGTGGAAGAAATACAAGGAGTTATTTGGTGGTCATTGCCTGAGTGCTTAGGTGGTCACTTGCTGGAACTCACTTGGCATTGAAATTAATTGGTATACTCACTGGCAGCCTCAGCAGGGAAGCCCAGGAATAACAATAAAGTATCATCCAACTTCCTGGGAAGGTTCCTCTAGGCTTGTCTGATTTAAGCACACAGACTGCTCTGCATGAGCACGTCTGTGGTACTGTTTTCTTTCTCCCTCTCGTACATAGCTTAGAGACTTTGGGTTTGACCTTTAAAAGCTCTGTGTTTCACTTATTTTTAGGTGTATGCTGCCCTGAAGTCCCTAAAGCTCTGATACAAGTCCCCAGACTCTTTGTAGAGATTAAAGCGAGGTCAGCTTTGCATGCCTAACTAATAGCATTACTCCTTTGTTTACCAAATGGCTCAGTAATTAGGTCCGTACCAAGGGACAGGCATCTGCCCATTAAGATTTATTCAAGGAGATTTCATATTACTCTTGAACTGCTTTCCGCTCTCTGTGGAACTGATTGATACTTCCAGATCTGCTCAGCAAAATAAGTTAGGCAACGCAGAGCTCAAGGCCATGACAGCTGCTGCGTTTCTGACTGAGGGGAAAGATCAGTTCCCTGGAAGCCAAAGCCAAGCTTAGTCAGCGCTGCTGCTGTTTTACCCTTCCCCAGCTTGTCCGGGCAGGGAGCCAGCTCTCAGGGCTGAACTAGGTAAAGACTAACCCTACAAAGGAAAACAGTAAATTTCCAGCCAGCTTGGCTCTCTGGCTGGGCTTGGGGTGAAGAGGGAGCAGAAACACACAGCTGAGATAGGAGACTTGAAGGTCCTCACTAGGGCCGATTTCCCTTGCTCTGGATCTGGACCTTCAGGCACATGAAAGTTTTGCTGGGGAGGATACCATTAAGTGAAGTTTTGAAGACCTTACTTTTAGAGCAAAGGGTATAACCTTTGGGTTTTTAGCCTTCATTCCCCAAAGCCCTTAACTCTCATTTCTGCTCTCCATTTCAAGTAGAAAAGTATTATGCAGCCAGCCAGGTTCAGCACGAAACTTGCTCTGGTTGCAAAGCTGTTCGTGTATTCCATCCTCTTGTTTTCAAAAGTCCCCATCTCCAGCTGCGATGTGCTTTACACTATGAATCTGACTATTGTCAACTGTCTTTGTTAAGGAAGCGGCACAAAAGCTTCATTTGTACAGAACTGATGCGTTTTGACCTAAGATACGTCTACCAGTTGGATGGGCCAGCCATGGAGAAATGTAAGGAAACTTTCTCTGCTTACATCCTCCATGAAAAAGCAGAACACAACAGCAGTCCCTCACCATGGGCCTGTTTTTTCTTAATGCCCTTCATGACACAGACCACTTTAAAGGGGGCTGGAAGGCACTCTTTGTCAAATTTCTAGTAACACATCATGGATCAAGTTTATTATTATTTTTTTTTCTGAACCAGAATTACCAACACTAATTGAAACCTGACAATGTTGCCGAGGCCAAATTTCATGAGAACAACAAAGTTATTTAAAAAAAATTAAAAATTATTCATTCCCCACTCAATGCACTGTCAGTTACTGGTACTCCCCACGCTTAATGCCTGAGGTAGCTAATGGCATTAACACATGAAAGAAATCATCAACATGCTTTTGACTCCCATTGGAATCCTTTATTAAAATAGTCCTGACACTTTTTTCTCTGTTTGTAGTGCTGGTATGCCAGCAGCCACACGACCAGTACTCTGACCAACGGAGTGATAATTCCCAGAAATACAGAATTTTTTTAGACTGCTCCAGACACAGCCACCTTGACCGCGTAACCTCTTCTAGGTTTTGCAATGCCAAATGAATATCCGTTCTGGCAAGGCAGGAGCACGGCTCTCCTGGAGCTGTGTTCGGCAGACAAGAGGAAACAAAAATGTCTCCAGTTTATGGCCATCCTGTGCAGCTGGTCTAGGGATATTTCCATTCTTTTCCTCCTCCCCCAGGATGCACACGTTGCCATAGATTTGCCATGCTCAGTGACTGGGGAGTCTTGGGGACCTCATGGAGTGCATCAAGGGAACCCACTGGTGCCGAAGGGACTTCCACAGCTGACAAGCAACACACCAGCCGTTATAAAAAAATACACATGGAAAAGTGGAAAATATAAAGAGCGGTAGTACTACTGTCTTGTGTGGAGTAAAAGTAGTGGTGACCTATTGCCAGAAAATAGTTCCAACAACCAAGTGTCCTTTTGTCTGGAGAGAAGGAAAGGAGGACAAATTGGGAGCTTTAGCCTTTCCCTAAACTGCCCTTGAGTGTGGGTCACTGCAGGCATGCTGCTTGCTTTCCCTTCCTACTCTCCTCCTCACGCCCTGCACCAGTCCTTTTCACCCAAAAAAAGCTTATGTGTGCATATGTGTGTGTGTGTAACAAGGAGTGAGTCAATGGGTAACGAGCAGGTCTTGCTGCAGGAGGCACTTTACCCTAATTATCCAAGCTGTGGCATCACCTCCAGACCATAGGCAAGTGGTATTTATCTAGCTTGTGAACAGAAGAGTTGAGAAGGGAAGCAAGCTTTAACCAGAAAAATAAATTACTTCGGAAAGATGCAGAGGTTGAGATAAAAAGTTGTGGTCTTAAACAACAAAAGCATTCATCCCTATGCTCATCAGATAGAAGTAAAAGCAGTGAATTATAATCTAAAATCATAGTGTGCATTTGTATATGATGTCACATTAAACAAGTGTTTACCTACTAATGTATTGCCTTCCTATCTCTTGGACTACACCATAACATGTTATTCCTGTCAGAACTCTATCTCCCACAATACATTTACTGTGTCAGCCAGGTCTTTGTTTAAAATGAACCTGAGACAATCTGTTAGCAGGAAGGTAAAAAAACAAAAAATAATCCAAAGGTTGATAAAAGACAACTAAGTCACTGGAAGTGTGTCTAAATCCAGGACATAAATAGTCCAACTCTCAGATGACCAGCTATTTTGGGACAGCTTCAAACTCCAAATAATTGCAAAATCTTACAATGGTGAATCTTCCCCATAGCTCCTCTGTTGAGCTGAAATCTCTAAGGATTTGTGGGAAAGATATATTTCAGAATTGGATTTTTTTTTTTTTTGTCTTGGGTGGAATAAAAAGTCACATTTCCTGCAAAGCAAAAATTCCAAAAATTTCAATTTGCAACCACAAGAAGCATTTTGTTAGTGTCTTACAGCTAATTTGTAGAGACTTGTACAGTCCTGTAAAATATTAGACAGACATAACAAATGCAGCATATTCAAGTTGTTTCATAGTAATATTCCAATGTATGATATTTTCGTGCTTATAGGCCAACACAACAATTGACCTTAAAAAAAAAAATAATGCCACCATCATTCTTCCCCTGTCATTCAGCAGCAGTGAACTGGGCACACTAAGAAAAGTATATTCTGAGTTGCCTCCCCTTAAATAATCCCTCTTCCTCTGTTTCCCTCCCATCTCCTGTTTTGAAGGGCCTCTCTGCAGTTGTGCTGTGCTGCCCATGTCTTCCAGAGACAGCCTGGAGTAGCCCCAACAAGAAGAAGCAGTTACCTCTATGGGGAAAGAATACTTGATTTTCCAGTGACCCAAAGAACTTGTTTTAATTTCAGCAGTTGACTTCTGCACAGTAAGCTTCAGCATACAGATCCCTCCCGTGGCCACGACTCCAGCTTTTGGACACAGGAAAGTATAATTGTACCGTCTGGCTGCGGTTTGTGCTTTCTGTACAGTGGTGAGAAACATTTTGTCTACACAAGAGCCTGGTCTGGCTGGACTTACAGCGTTATTTAGAAGGGGATTTGTCAGGAGCACAGGGAATATCCAAATTTGGCAGTGCTCTGATTTTTAAATTCAGCTTCTTGAACATTAATACCGTTTCCCCATTCCTTGAGTGTTTGCATGTCCAGTTTTAGCGATGCTGTGTCCTCGGGAGAATGGCTACCCATGGGCAATGGCAGAGCCTCAGACACGTGTCACTCACCCTTCTACAGACCATTTATTTTGCATTGCTTTGTGTTTGACCTGGTTTTGAATGCACGAGACCTATTTTTACAAGGCTGCCTAGGCAGTGCCTAGGTACTCTGAATTAGCTCATGAAGTAATTAACCACTTATTTGGACTATTAAATAACCACAGCCTGGGCTACTATTTGTGTGTGTGTGAGCCTGGCTGGGGTAGGTTTGTCTCAGCACGTATTTATTGCTGCAGCTGCCATGGCTAGCCATGAGCACGAGAGACTTTCTCTTGTTTTTCCTTCAGTCTTGAGATAAGGCAAGTGGTTCATTCCAGAACTCTGCATGGAGGTAATTAAAATGTCCCTCTACCTCAGAGATAAATCTCTTGAGGTAGCACTGTGCATCCTCAGCTGGGAGATGGGGTCCACAGTTGTAGACCAGAGTTTGATCAAATTGCTGACTCAGCTTTAACCTGCATCACCCCGGGGAACACTCTGGGCATAGCTCATCCGGAGCAGATCTTCTGCCATGGCCCCTCTTTCCTGTGCCTAGCTCCCAGCTCTGAATTCATGCTTTCCCTTACTCACCCTCCCCTCTGCTACACGGGGGAGTTGTGTCCTTCCTCAGGTGAGTTGTGCAGGGCTGCATCATGCCACGCACAGCCCGGTCCTGCACATCGCCTCTCCTACTGCAGCAAGACCTGACGTACAAAGACAAAGTGTGGTTTTGGTTTTGGACATGCAAAACACAGCTGCTCGGGTTTAGCCAAAACCACCTTTTCCTCTGTCTGCTTCAGCCTCCACTTTCATCTTGGCGTTCAAAAACACGTACCCTCTGGGATTTATTTAGAGACGTGCTGTTGGACTAAAAAAGACACAAAAGACCTCTCACTTTCTTACTGGAGTATTAACAGAATAACAACCATAAGCAGTCCAAAATGTTCTTCTTGTCCTTTTCTTCTCTCCTGTCGTAAGTGTTACTTCTGGATGTAGTTGTTGTTTATTAACCCCGCAAGCCTCAATTACAAAGTCTTGAAAAAAACCCAAACCCAACAGTTGTGAAATTTCTAGAGCTGGCATTGTGTCCTTCTTGCCCACAGCACATAGTGTCGTTGCTTAACAATCAACCTAAATTCTCCTTGTCCCTTCTCTGATGAATACATTACACCCGTCTGACGCCTTGCCTAGTCTCCTAGACCAGCTGGGAAGTTTAATTAACTCTATACTTAGGCAAATGTCATTGCAAAAAGTCAGGAAGGACAAGCTTAGGTGGACCTGGTGCTACCTCTGAGATTATTGCTGATCTGCTCAGGATAACATCTGCTCGGTGAAAGTCAGTGTCTCCCCTTCCATGGTTAAGTAGGAGTCTGGGCCTGATGGATGGTGGCTCTTTATGGACTCTAATTCCGGTGATTTATGACAACAGAGAAACTTTAGAAACCTGGCTGTGAATGTCCACCTTTCTCATCCAAATTTCAGTGGTCCCATAGCGGGCTCTGCTGGTAGTACTGGCAGTGCCTGAAATGGAGTCTCTAAAAAAGGAAATCCAAAAGCAAACAAACTGTGAAAAATATATATTCCTCATTCTTTTGTCACTTTCCTCTTTTTGCTTAATAAATAAATAAATTATGCAATTTATTCTTTGCTTAGCAATGCACTTAATCCTCACAAAAGAAACAAATGTTTCTTTATAGCTCAATGCTTTACCTCCTGGACGAATGTTCTTCAAACCAGGAATGTGCAATTGCTATGAGGCTAAATAACTGAGTAGTTTTGAGAATAAACAGCCTTCTGAGAGACATGAAATATTGCTTTCCAGATTTTCCGTCACCAGATCCTGGAAAAAACATGTGATCCCTTGCAAAGCTGCTGTCACGGCGCCATTATGTTCAGGGTCTGAGTAGATATAAGTGGAAAATCCATACTTACTCACAGGAAACAAATGTAGATTCCTCATGTGGAACATGAGTTGGATGGAAATAATCTTTCACTCCATGATAAAAACTTCTGATTCCAAAAAAAAAAAAAAAAAAAAGGATAAATACGTCCCAAAACAGTGTTTAAAAAGAAGAGTGAAGAGGAAATCTGGCTAACAATGTAAAAGAAAATTAATCCAAGTCTGTCTGAGATCATCTTTCCTTTCATGATTCCCAGATTACAAGTTTTTTAACAGAATTCTAATCAAAAGGATTGTCTGTAACCTGTCTTTGTTGAAACATAAATAGACAAATGTAAGGACAAGAATCTGAAAAGGGAAGGAGGATCTTTCATAGTACGCATTTATTAAATTATATTTTTCATCAGCTATAATAACCTTTTCGCTGTCTTCCCTGGTCAATATTGCAGGGAAGGAAATGAAGTACTCACAACAGCTAGTTTTTGCTTCAATATTTCAGGGATTAAAATAGATCTAAGGTGTCTAATAAGAAGGAAATGCAGAAAAATTTTTTGTTTTCCAAAGGAGTGAACTGGGAGATTGCAGTTGTTCTTAGTAGCATTGTTCTTCCAAGCAATGAATCTCAATATTCAATTTTTACATTAAAATTTTCACTGAGTTATTTCTGAAAGAGAAACATTTTTTTTTTTCCAGGAATAACACTAGTTTATTAGAAGATTAAAATATACTTCATCCTTATTTTTTTCCTTTTGTGCCCCAAAAGCAGCTGTAGAGTATGAGAACTCATGATTTTTTTAAAAATGATTTTTAAAAATCCATATACTATACTATTACTATTACATCATCATTTCAATTTGTAATAACACCACTTAAAAAATGTGGTGTTGCAGTGACCCACATTCCGAGTCAGTGTAGTGAATCAGTCCACACATTTATAATTTAACATTCATCCCTGGATTTTCTGAGTTTGTTTAAAAATAACTTTCTGTCTTGCAAGCTCTGTACTTTGTAAGCCTGCATAGCCCTTTACTAATGAGGAACAAGGACGTCAGCTGTTACTGCACCTCAGTTTAGCTTTGTTCATTAATTAAGAATTACCTTCTTTTGTTTTTGGTGTGTTTTCTTTTAGTATCGCCACCACCTGCTTAACAACTTCAGACCTTCCTGTTCATCTTACAGTGAGGCTAACAGTTATCTTGGCACTTAAAATTTTTCCTTAAAAAAATTTCCTATTTTGTGTTAACCCAAACATTGGCGCAGAAACTCTCTATTCCGTCTTCTACGATGCTCTGCCCATCTGCCTGAAAAATGGGTGTTTTCTCTTGGAAAAGGACAACACAAAAGACAACTTAAAAAAATGCAGAAAAATTAGACTTTTTTTCCTGGCACACTTCTCAGAGAACATTTGGATTTAAGTTATCACTCTGAAAGGCAAAAGAAGCTAGCATAAAGCTACAAAAGGAATTTTTTATTTTAATCTGAAAATGTGGCTGTAATACCTTCTAAAGAGTTAGTTTGAGTGTTCTCCATCTCCCAGGTTTTTAAATCTCTAATCCAGGGTCCTATTTCGCAGGTTCTTAGACAAAAGAGATACTAAGAAAAAAGCGTTCAGTTTAAGTTGCCCACCCAGGAGTCTGTGCTTCCACTGAGAGATTTGGGGGTGACCACACTGATTCAGCTTGAAAACTGTGTATCTATACTCTTGGACAGAGGTGACTGGCAGCTGCCCACCCAGACATCACCTCCCGTGGCAGGACTAAAAGGGTCAATACCATTCCCAGCAGTGCAAGCAGAGACCTGGCGCCAGGACAAATGCTGACATTCTCGTTTTTCCCCCTTTTTTGGATGCTAAGTGTGGAGGGGCAGCTGAGCTGAGGCTGCTGGCTGGCCGGGAGATTTCATCCACAGAGGCTGCAGAGGTGCCGGGCCAGGCTGTTCCTGGGGGGTCCCCCGCTCCTCACTCCTGTGGGCAACACAAACTCGCATGCTTCAAATCCTCCAGGAAAGGAGACGGAGTTTCCATCTTGAGATCATCTCATCACTTGTCTGGAAGCTGGGTAATTCTCACCTGGCAGCTCAGGAGCAGCTGGCACCGTGCTTGCTCCTGCTAGTTTTCCAGGAAGGTGATGGGAGGAACCTCCCTGCAGCCTTTCCAAGGGCAGGTGTGAGTCATGGCATCCTACAGCTGGGGTCAGATCAGCACAGACCATCTGTCTGTCTGTCTGCAAGCATACTGTAGCCCAGCCTGCGTAATCCAAGTCTGCTGCAACCCTACTGTCACACCAGGGGAAGAGAACCTGTCCCAAAATAGTATGGACTGGAGGCCGGGGCCAGATATGGAGGGGAAAATCCTTCACAATAAATCTGGAAGGACCATGTGCAGAGATGCACGCCCCCCCCAAGAGAATTACGGCATAGGTAGGTATAGGGGCAATGGACACCCAGCTGAGAAAGAAAAAGGAAGCAGCCTTTGGAGTTTCCTTCTCACATTGCATTTGCACACACAGTTCTGGACAATATCCTCCGAGAAATCCAAATGGGCTTGAAATGCAAAGCCTTTTAGTTGATAGCCTTTAAACTGTTCATCAAGCGTTTAAGTGTGAATTGAAAAGCCTCGTCTTTTTCCTTTTGAAAAACTTGCCTGAACTTTTGCTCTGTACAAAAAGTGTCTGAGGCAGAAGTGCCAAAAGTTTTGTGGAAAAAAAAATCGTTAAAATGTTCACAACTTCGCATACCCAATGCTGAATCATTGTTTTGAATTACAGGCAGTTATTGTGGGTTAAGACATGGATATGACTTGTTTTTGCAGTGAAGTTTTCATATATGAACAGAAAATGTATTATGCTTTCAACTTCTGTTGAATTCTGTTGTGATAGTTCAAAAATCATATAATGTTCTTCTCCGCACTGCTTTGGTTGGAGTAATTAAAAACTGCTAATATCTTTGGTGGTAGCAAAGCTGTGGACATACTCAAAATACATGTTCCCATGAAAAGTCACGCTGTCTGCAAAAAGAAAAAGAATAGATTTTTCTCTGGACTACATATTTATTTGTCACTCACTAAAAAAGGGCATCAATCTTCTCAGAGGTCCTTTGCTGCTTTCAAAATGTAGCAATGACAGAACATCAGATGCAAAGTTTTACTGAAATTTCCAAATCCTTTCCCCTGGGAAATACAGGGATTATATGCCAGGGATAAATACTGTATCTCTGAGTTGGGGGTTACAAAGTGAGTTGAGGAAATCACACTTTATACCTCCCCACCAATATCTTTTCTAGACATTATAACCTAAATTTTAATAAGAATTTATATTTATTTTTTCTGGTAATTTAAAGAGCTTATTCTGCACCTCTCATTTTTAATTAAATTCATTCTCAACAGGAGACAATTTATAGCTGGAAATGCAAATACACTTGTGAAGTGTGATTCCTGGGCTATGGGCTCCAGCTGCGGCTCAAGAAGTTCCTTTCATCAAGTGGGATGCTCCTCTCTACCTGTGGATGCTTCTCAGCATAACTGGTACCCAGCAGTCACTGTGGGGCAAGGGGAGACCTTGTCATCAGTCACACAAGTATATTTGCAATGCTCACAGGCTCTAAAGGCAAAAGAGACTAATGGGATTATTTCATATGATCAGCAGCAATCACAGGCTATAGAGTTATCTATCTCCAGTAATTCCTGCATCAAGTCTCATAACCTGTGGCTGAATCATATCTTTTTGAGAGAGCTGTAATCTTAATTTATCAGTTTGGTTTGATTTCTTTGCTTTATTCTCTTGTGGTTTGAATTAGTTCCAGCTATGTATTTTTGTCTGAAATGGGATTCCTAAATTCACAAGTGAAGTCAATCAGGCAACAAGATATACTCTCAGGCATATCTTGCACTACTGGTCCTGGGCACAGACACTGTGGGAATTTTTGGCCCTATCTATAATTTTTTCAGTATGACTCAAAATTGAAATACACACGGATGACATGGCTGAGGGGGAACATAGTATCTGAAACACTCAGCTGTGATCCAAATACACCTGAGCTGCACTTTAAATTGTTGCTTGTTACAGTCGGTCACAGCTGTAGGGTGCTTCGGTGCTGTGGAGTCTCACAACAGGAGAGATCACCACAGGTTACCTGTAGGCTCTTGAGATAGCATGGACCAACTAGAAATCTCTTACTATGTGCCCTTAGAGACTAGCACTGGTGCCAGGACTGCTCTGCCACAGGTTTCCTAGCTCTGAAATGGAAATCTGCCCTGGCTTCCGCAGAACGCATTTCCTGGCAGTAGTAGGGCATGTTTGTATGATTTAGTTTTTCAGCTAAGCTTTGCTGTTGATTGATCTACTCCTGCCATGGACGAAAGGAGAAGTTTTGGTATGGTGATGCTACTCCTTATGGGTGATTTGGGGAGGGACTTTTTATAAGGGCAGTTAATGATAGAACAAGGGGAAATGGCTCTAAACTGGAAGAGGGCAGGTTTAGATGAGATATTAGGAAGAAATTCTTTCCTGTGAGGGTGGTCAGACACTGGAACAGGTTGCCCAGAGAAATTGTGGATGCCCCCTCCCTGGAAGTGTTTAAGGACAGGTTGGATGAGGCTTTGAGCAACCTGATCTTGTGGAAGGTGCCCCTGCTCATGGCAGGGGGGTTGGAACGAGATGATCTTTAAGGTCCCTTCCAACCCATACCACTCTATGATTCTATGATTTTATACAAGCTATGGCTTTTAAAACTCATAGGTGGCCAGCTTTCTGTTACAGGTGTAAATCAGCTAAGGCTGCTTTACCATCCTGCTCCACTCATCCTTGGTCCCTTTTCCAACCAGCAGTATATATGAGGGGATGCACTAATAGTGCAGGTACCCGCTGTTACGTTGCCTTTTCTCTTTATGTGTTAGTCTCAGAGAAAGAACAATTTTTACATATACAGCATTCTTACTAGAATCATATTTCTCATGATCTGATGTGTAGCATTTTACCAATATGACTTTATTTGGCTGTAAGAGAAGAAAGCAGAGTAAAGCCAAGAAAGTGGTAAGTAGTATATACTACACAAATATTGAGAAATGCTGAGTGGGTGGGGGAAGGAAATGACTTCAGAGACTGAAGGGATCAAAAGAGGAAATTACTTCATTCCCCACGTTGCCATGCAATGTCTCAGCATCCAATCACAGTGAATGAGGCAGGTAAACAGGAAAGGAGAAGAAGAAGTAGGTCATTCCCCAGTGCAGTGGGAAAAGAGCACTGTAAGTAACTGCTCAGGGTGGCTTCAGGAGATGTCATGAACAGTAAAAGCAAGAAAGGATGCTTGCACCCTACCTGAGGTCACTTGTAGCAGCTACCTGGCCTTCCTAGCAAACTATCTAGGGGACTGGAAAAGCTGTGGAGACTTCTTACTGTTAAGTTTAGTCTTAATAATGTGATTTTGGTTTAGTTTTTGAGACTTCCATTCATTATAACAGAAGTATATGCTTCAGGTAAACCCATTCTTCCATACATAAATCTTCTGCTAAAGATGACTTTGATTAGGCTAACAAGCAATGCATTTCCTTCCTATGGACACGGTCATCTTTAAAACCAGAATAATGGGCAGTCTCTTGCATGCCCAGTGCCCAGTACAGCTGAAGTAAGTTGTTACCAGCAAATTAAGGATGACTTGGAGTGCTGGCTGCCAGGGAAGCCACCAGCACAGTAAGACCTGAGTCCATTGGTGTCCAGAGAGGGACAGCTGCACACTAACTGCCCATCTGCTGTGGTCTCTGGCCCCGCTAACTTTCAAGCTGTGCTCAGAAATGGTTTGGCAACACCATATAGCAGAGAACATTCAAACAATTTAACGAAGGTTCAATTCCGGTGCCTGGGAACATTTCCAGTTTTATTTGCTAGCATAGACAGAGCCGAAGTGCTCCTGCACTAAACTGTGTGATGTGGTTTAGGGGTTTAACAAACAGGGTCTGTGTGCGTGTAATCTCTTCTGCTACCTAACATAATCTAGGGAAGTTTATTTGGCAGAGAGTAGTATAGTGGATTAGAGCCTGAACCACAAGAGTCTCCAGGGAATAGGTAGCACATTTGCAAGGCTCTCTTCTGACCTAGCCCAGCTAGTGGCAAAGATCTCGAAGGCTGATAGAGAGGCCCCTGTGCCTCTGCCGACTGCTCGGCTCACCCGCTCACTCGGTGACTTCTGCCTGAACCAGCCGTCAGGAAGCAGCAGGCTCTGACTTTGGTTCTGAGCCAGCTTCTGCAGCCTCATCCCATCCTGGCAGTGCAGCCTTCCTCATGCTGCTGCAGATTCTCTTGTAAAGCATGGAGGTTTGGGGGTTTTTATTTTTTTTCTTTTTTTCATGAGTCTTCCCTCATTTCCTCTGGGGAATTTCACAACAGCTGGATCAGCTGAGTAACTTGGCTTGAAGATGCTCCATTTTGTAGTGATTTCTGTGATTACAATGATAAAAGCTGTGGTATCAGGCAGTGTTTCACTAAGGTCCAGAGAGCTATATAAAAGAATAGTTCTTTAGGGGCTTTCAGTGCATGCGATACATAATGCTGATGACGGCAGATAGAACTGTTCTGGCTGCTTTATATGGCTCCACAGACAGTCCAGGTTTATGACTGTTTTGTATCACCAAGAAAATGCAAAGTGTCCCAAACATACCAGTGAATGTGGTCCATTGTATATATCATATTTCTTGATACCTGGGGGAGATCATTGTTCTTTGGACCGGAATGCTCTTTGTGATCTTGAGTCCTTTTTGACTGCAAACCTAGGAGCCAGTACAGGAAAAGCATCCTTAAGCCAAGTTATCCCACTCATCCAGCTGTTAAAAAATCCTCAGAGGAAATGAGGGAAAACCCAGACTTCAGGAAAGCCTCAAGCTTTGTATTAGGGATGTATTAATAATTGATTTACTGTCCCCTTTTGGCCAGTTCTGTGCTAACTTTCATTTATTTTCTGACCCTAAGGCTATAATGCTCCTACGCCTAACCAGTCTGGCTTATGTGGCTCAGGTCTGGATAAGCATTTGATCTTTGGAGAAGGGGCCTTATCCTGACTGAACCACTTCACTTTTCTATATGCATGTACCTCTGATGAATACCTTCTCAGAAGAAAACGATTTAGAAGGTACATGAAGCAACTTGCTTTGGTATTTTTGGAGATCAGCTTTAAAATGTGTGAAATTTGAATCAAATCAGCTATGAAGAAAAGAATGAATGTCCTTCCCCAAATCAACTGAATGAAAATTTGCTGTAATCACCTGGCACTTTCTCCTTGTGTCCACATGCTGAGGAAAAAAATCTTATTTAAACCACTCCATTGTTTAAGGAGAGCGTTTTATGAGGATAACCAAGAACATGCTGAATCATATTCAGTGCTTAACAATTGATTTCTGGCTGCACATTAGTTCACTATGCTCACAGATCTTGTATTTGAGCAGTCATGCTTTTGACTACGTTTACTTGATCTCATTCCCGTAAGCTACTTAACAAGGAGGAAGTTGTAAAGACTGGCTCCAGCTAAGCAATATTTTTCTGGAAAAGACTGAGCCTTTGATACTGGAGACTTGGGTCCCGGTGATGCCCATGGCACATGGCAGCAGAGGGAGGGCATGACAGCGCAAGGGCTCAGAAGAAAGACTGACAAGAACTAGACCTATGTTAAGATCTGCTTTACTAAAATGCTGATTTTGCTGACTAAATCAGCCACATATTTTCAGGGAAACACTCCTGTTCAGAAGATTTGCAAGGCTGTTTTCCTTCCTTGGTGTCAGCAGAGGAATAAGACCTCTTTAGCATCCTTCCTTTTCCCAGGCCCACAGCTTTGAATGCATCCCAGAGTTTCCTTGCCAAGATACGGGAGCTGATTCTCTCTGAATATTCTACTCAAAACAAAAACACATTTGGAAAAAGGATTCAGGATGCTACAGTCCAATATAGGATACCTTGGAAACAACAGCTGAGGCCATGAGGCAATTGTCTGGTGTAATGTATATGTAAAAACATACATATAAAACCCCTGTGAGAAAAATTATGACCTGCCCAGGAAACTGAGAGAGAGTTTAGCCCATGTGGGGAGAAAGATTCAGTTTGTCTGATGCTTTGGTGTCATCCTGACAACTGCCAAGGCAGTAATTAAGTCATTGGTGCCATGGCTCTTCTGCATTAATTTTCTGTGCAGCAGCATACTGCACTGAGTGTGCCCATTATGTTGGTTTTAGTGTGTGTCCTGTTGCAACCAATTTTTATGGATGTTTGAAGCATTTCCCTCAAACCACTGAAAAAAATTGAGTAGCTTACCATAGTAAATAGGTAGTGATAATTTCACTACACTCCGTGTTTTAGAAGTTGTCAGATCACAGAATCACAGAATTACAGAATGTCAGGGATTGGAAGGGACCTTGAAAGATCATCTAGTCCAACCCCCCTGCCAGAGCAGGGTCACCTACAGTAGGTCACATAGGAAGGCGTCCAGGTGGGTTTGGAATGTCTTCAGAAAAGAAGACTCCACAACCTCTCTGGGCGGCCTGTTCCAGTGTCCCATCACTCTCACAGTGAAAAAGTTTCCCCTTATGTTTACATGGAACCTCCTACGCTCCAGCTTGCACCCATTGCCCCTTGTCCTACCATTGGACATCACTGAGAAAATGTCACTATTAAATGAAAAACTTGTTGATGCTGATCTCTTTGGACATCTGCTCCACCCTGGTTCACAAACATATGGAAAAAGTAAGACATTTCTAAAAAGAAAAAATAGATTTAAGGAAGTAAATTTTATAAATATCACTTGCTGGAAAAAGAAAAAAAAGTCTTTCTTCCTTGATTGTCCAGCTGAATCAAAACCAGGCTTGATCACACAGTAGTAGCTGACATCTGTCTTCATCCAAGGGATCCTCGCAGGTTCCACCAGAGCCCCCGTGAACAGCATTTCCCACCAGCTGCTTGCTCCAGGCTCCCCTCCAGGCACAGGAACTCTCCCTGCAGAGCAATCGCTGGGGACTTTGGGGGAATTTTGGCCATCTGAATGTAGCCCTGAGGCCACCAATAAAAGGCTACGTTGCTTTGATCTCCACATCCAGAAGAGTTAGTTGTGAGCAGTTTCACTGAAGTAGGCAGGGTGTTTCACCATAGAAAGATAAATACCCTGGGATACATACTGAACTCTGGCCGCAAAAGAACTCTGTGCTCCCCTAACTGAGAGCAGATTTACTGTTCTGCTAGGAAAAAATCAACAGCAGAAGCAATAAACAAATGGAGCTATTATCTTTAAAATAGAGGAAGGATTTCCAGTTGGCTGGTTTTCGCTTATAAAACTATTTATGGTGCACATTTTTGTATACGGATAAGAACATTGACATACAAATAAATCAGTTCTCTGAAGAATGGTGGAAAAACCCCAGCTTTGCTGATCGTGTAATCAGTAGGTATTTTTTTCTAAGTGGAAAGAACAACAGAAAATGGGATGGAAAGTGATATGGGAGGTGAGCAGTCTAAAGAAATTAAGCTATCATATATATTACAATTCTGTTTTAATGTATAGCTCTCTAGGAATATGAAATCCATATACCCTTGTCTTCATTAGAGTATGATGGCCCCTAAGACGCTCAGTCCCATTTTTAGCCATGTGAGAGTCCAGACCTGGTTTTGGACTTGCCTGAGGCATTAAAACTGCCATGGCTTGAGGTTTTATTTTGCCTTCGCCATAGCCCTCCAGATCTGTACCAGGAAGTGCTGCCATCACTTTCAGGAGGAGCCTGATCCAAAGACATTTATTACTAGTAGGAAGGAAGAGCCTGCCTCATTTGTGTGGTCATTCCGTTGTAGAGTATAAATCAGCTGAAAACAAGTGCAAGCTAGTTCTACTCTCATTTTCAAATTAGTTCTTGAAATTCCTGGTTTCTTCCAACAAATAGGTTTCTGAAGAAAACTGGGAAGAGAGTAAAACCTTCTCTGTCTGCTTTACTAGTGAGAAGATGGATGCGCTGCATAAGGTCATGGTGCCTTTGCCACCTGCAGCTCTCCCCAGTCTGAATGCATCAAGTCACACATTCCTCGTCAGGTCTCCGTCCTCCTCACTCTGCTTGGGGCTTTTAATTTTGTTTCTTTGTTTTAAGGCATCTGCTTTCAGCCTTTCTTCTTAGCTGTACTATCATTTGCTTCTGAGGCATCCTCAAGTGTCTGACTGTCTTGAAATCTTAGGAAAGAAAAAAACAGGCATTTTTGGCCCTATTTTACATCAATCCTAGGTTAGCCACTTTTGTGCTAGGTGTAACTTTACCTGCTGCTGCAATCTGACTAAACTGTACTTTGCATTGCTGGCTTAGATATCCTCTTTAGTCCTGTACATGGATAGGAATATTAGCATATAAATAAGAACTCTCTTTATAACCTACCACAAATTCCCTTCAGTGCTTGCTAGAGAAAATGAATCAAAGCTCTTCTCATGTCTCGCTGGCTCCAGGTGTACGCAGTTCTGTCATTCTCATTTCTTGCTTCCATTTGTTTTCTAACTCGTCCTGCAAATGACATTTTTGTTGAATTGTTGCGTCTTGGAATTAATAATTTTTATTTGGACATGTATCTGATCATGTACTCTGGACATGCATCTGATTTACAGTATCCTTTAGAGAATCACAGAACATCTGAGGTTGGAAGGGACCTCTAGAGATTGTGTAGTCCAACCTTCCTTTTCAGGGGAGCATCAACAAAAGCAGGTTGCTCAGGGCTGTGTCTGTTGATCTTTGAGTATCTCCAAGAATGGAGGCTCCAAAACCTCTCCAGGCAACTTATTCCAGCATTTGACCACTCACACACACACAAAAAAATATTTTTCCTTATATTTAAAGGGAATTTCCTATATTTTAATTTGTGCTTGTTGTCTCTTGTCCTGTCACTGGATGTGACAGAGAAGAGCCTGGCTCCCTCTTCTTTACTCCCCCCAGTCAGGTATTTATACACATTGGCCAGATCTCCTGTGAGCCTTCTCATCTCCAGGCTGAAGAGTCTCAATTAGCTCAGCCTCTCCTTGTAGAGCAGATCCCCTGGTCCCTTAACCACCCTTGGGGCCCATCACTACACGTGCTCCAATTCTTTCTTGAAATGGGGAGGCCAGGACTGGGTCCAGCACTTCGTATGTATCCTTACTTTCGGATTATCTTAACACTTTGCTTGAACAGTTGGGTACCTTTCCACAGGTCAATATACAGGACATGTGGAAAGCATTGCCAGTGGATGAGCTAAACATAAACCAAAAACCTCTTGGACAGGTATTTCAAACTGATCATATAAACGGTGTACAGGTTTACTCTCCTGATTATGCGTGTATAGAAACCACAATGCCCTTACAGAAAGTGCAAGTGCTTTTACGTAAAAGATCCAAGCACAATGCAAGTGCTTGTTCCAAGACCCAAGTGGCAAATAACTGACTGTTTGGAGCTACACACCCAGTTCCCATGTGAGTTAGTTCAATCCTTTCCTTTCATAAATGAGATTAGTTGCAAAGTACCGTCCCATATTCTGTGAGAAGGTTTGTCAAAAAAGGATTGAAAAACCAAGTTCTGCCCTGTGAGGACAATAAATGTTAGCAGAATGATTAAGAAGAGAAGTGGACGGAAGATGGCTGAAAGGAAAAGAATAATTAAGGAGCTAAATTAATCCCAGAAGAGAAGGAGCCTCTTCCAGTGTCGTCTCTATGGACTTGAGCAGGTAAAGCTAAAAGAAAGACTCCTACCAGAATACTGTCTTACTGGACATAGAAATAATGAACTACCAGTTCCCCTAGCTGACATGATAACTTTTATAAAAAAAAGGCACACTTTTTACAGAGCAGAGACCTCTTCATACAACAAACCAAAGACTCAGCTGCTCAGCCCACAGTCTCTTAAATGAACTTGCCAAACCCCAGCATTTGCCTGGGGTTGGTTTGTTTGTAAACAGGGAAATAAGCAATAGCTCGTGCTCCCTTCCCAGGCCCCACAAGCCCTGGTACCTAACCTTTTGCTGCTGTCACCCAAATATTAGCGTGATTGAATTTTATTGCCTGAAATGTTTGTTGATTTATTTATTTATTTATTTATTTTTGTGGCATCACTTTGCTTTAGCTTGAAAATGTAATGCATGTCAGATATTTCCCTCTTCCTACATACTCTGTGGAACCCTACTGGAAACTGCTCCCTCTTCAACTTTATAGGAAAAGAAGATTTTACAGTCTTCTGTTTGTTGATTGTGCCAAATGTGCTTGAAGAACTCTATCGCTCTGAATAAGTGCCAAACGTGATAATGAACTTCTTCACCCTTCAAAGATCGCACACTGGGGAGATTCTGTAGCAACAAGTCCCTCTGAGCAATCCTCTTGCAGACTAATGATAAAAGTTTCACGAGCACAGACATCACGTACTGATGTTGACACTTGCTAGTGACTAAAGGGTAAATGACATGCAATGCTGGTGCCTTGATATCCTGTATTCTGACCAGATTTAGCTCATCTTCCTGCCTAATTTCCTTTGTCTTGTTTGTAGTTCTTTTTCTCCTTAATTGCTGCTCTAGCCAGTCTTTATAAATTGCATTCCCGCGTGTTTACTTGTCAGGGGCACACAGTCACCATGTGACAGGACGTGTGTGCTCAAAGCTGACAACGTGTGTGGATCAAAGCCAGCAAGGCAAAGAAAAAGCTTCATAAACAATGCTGTAAATAACATCTGGGCTGTCCAAATATGGAAAAAAGTGGTAGTTTTCCCTCTTTGTTGTTATTTTGTTTTGTCGTGGACATCTCCCTACAGACACAAACAAGTCTGAAGTCAGTAATTATGGTACAGATTATTTTAAGCTAATTCTCATCAGCAAATGCATATAACAACATGCTGCAGACAGAAAACCCAGACAAGGTGAAGTGAAACTTCAGGAAATGAATGAACCAGTGTCAGAGAACAAAGCCAGAAAAAAAAAAAAAAAAAAAAAAAAGAAAGAAAGAAACAAAGCCAATTAAGAAACACATGGAAAATGATTAAAAGAAACTCAGTTTAAATGTCCTCATCTCATTTTACTACATATGATATTGACACACAATTTTTCCAACTTATCTGAGTATCAGAAATTGGAATACAAACAAAGGAGTGGTGTCCAAACCCACAAAAGAGTGGGGTTCAGACAAAATCAGTCCTGGGCCTGAAAACACTCCTACTTTTGTTTTGTTTTCTAAGTCAAAGTTGGATGTGACGCTACTTTGCTGGGATTCCTGGCTGCCGGTGTTGAGCCTAAGTTGTTGCTGTTGCTTTGGCAAGTTGGATAAAGAGGTGGAGGAGAAATTCATTTGCCCACAGCCCCAGGGTTATCAGACACTCTTTTTTCTGGAATAAGTGGAGAGAGATGTGATGGGCAAATTAAGCCCCTACAGTTGGCAGTGGGCATGTGGTAATACTATAAAATGGGAAATCTCATTCTTTCCTTTATCCCATTTAAATTTTTATCTTTTTCTATTGGGGAAATTCCTTTTCTTTGTACAGGGTCCAGCTCCATAGAGCCTGCTTTTGGTTGGAACCTCTTAAAGGTAATGTTAAAGCCAACTGACTTTATAAATGGATAAATTCATTTGAATGCCTGGATCTATGAATTCAAGAAGACTTTAGTCTCCGTTAAGATTACGGAGTGTCAAAACAAGCTAGATGATACTGAAATATGCTCTTATTTTCACTATTCCCTCTTCAGAGGCGTAAATGGATGCCTCTTGGACTGTGTTAGCTATAACCAAGGGTGGTGACAAAAAAGCTAGGGGCTTTTCCTGTACATTTCCTCAGTCTTTGTGGTCTTATATAAAGAGAAAACATAATTAATCCTCTTTGTGTACAAATGTAAGATCTCATGCATATTCAGAACAACCTTCTTTTTTAGGACCTGATTAAACATATCATTAAGTCTTCCCAGAAATGTAAACAGAGTTGTGCTGGGTTCAGCTAGAGCTGACAAAATTTCATGGTTTCCAGGAGAATACAAGTCACGCATGACTTCAGTTCATTGCATAGATGCAGAGAGATATTCCAGTTGTCACACCTTTCCCTCTACAGCAGGTAATATTTTTTATATCAAAATCCCTTCACTGCTGGCTGGCAGCAAGCTGCACACAAGAAGCCCCACTGAGGCTGCTAAAAGCTCTGCATAACTCTAAGGATCTGATGCCCATCCTAGCTTCAGCATAAAACAAGGACTTACAGCTACTCAAACTGATAATGAAGAGGTTAAAATTATTGTTTTCTGTTATAATGCACTCCAAATCTCAATGAACTCCATCAGAGGATGGTTTTAGACTAGATGCCAATGAATGCCCTGATTTCCTATGAATCCAGTAAATGATTATGAGTCCAGCAAAGATAATTTGTGATTCTGGGAATTTCTCATGCTTTGTGTTGGTGATTTTTATGCAGCTAATGCATGTGTTTGTAAATAATTCTCCAACCATTAAAAACAGCTTGCCTCTTTTTCTGCAGGCTATCAACACATTTGCAGGATGCCTGTGTGTATACAAATATGGATCTGAAACCACATGGTCAATCTGGTCTAGACTTCTTGAGCAGCATTTCTAACATTGTCAAGACAAAAGTGTGTGCCATTCAGAACATATTCATGCTAATAAAGTAACACACATGTAATATCCTCCTAAATCTGCAGGCAAGCACTGTTTCAAAGTTTATTTCCACCATAGTACAGATGCTGACCCTTGTAAAATGCAGTTATATTAAAACCAGGCATAAGGGAGTAAGTGGGACATTTTAGAAGTGCAAAGTCTGCATGAGGGCAACCCACTGTGCTCTTCACAGATAGTTAACATGGTTAGAAGATTGTTAAAGGAGGCTATTTGCCTCTTTGTAAAATCAGATAGATGCAGCTCAACAACTCTTTCTGGAACTTTACTAAATACTGACTAGGATGATGAGTATTTGTATCGTGCATCATTTATCTAACAGTATCTGGATAGAACAAGTATTTATTACCAAAATGACTCTATAATGTGGATTGTTCTATCATACTACCTACATACAGAAATAGTTAATTTATACACCAAAGCCTGAAGCATCTCCTGTAGTTTTCCCATTGTATAGTGAACATTTTGCTTTCTTCCCTGTTCTGGTCAGAGTAAACCAGCTCTCAAGTAAACAATTATGTGAGTCTTCAAAGAGAGGCAGAGTTAGGGTGAAATTCCACACAGCACCTTTTAAGAAGTGCAGATGAGAACTTAAAAGCTAGGGAGGAGATGATGTTCCCATCATTTGAAGCCCCATGATGCCTTCCCAGCCAGCCATGAGCTGTTCCATGTCCTCCTGGGACAGAATCATCCTGAAAGAGAATTGAGAGAGACTTGTGAGCTGCCAAAACTGTGAGAGCCTTCCCCACCCATCTGACAGGCTTCAGTGCTCCCCGAGGCATTGCCTGGTGCTCTGTGGCCCCAAAAAACCCATCTCTGCCAGGGGTCTGAGCTTTGCCCACTGCAGTTGCCAAAGTAAGAGATCAAGCCCTCAGGAGGCAGCCTCAAACCCTGCACAAAGGAATTCTTTTTGCTGGAAAACTTTGGCGTTACAGCTCTTTGGCATGACTCCAGCTGGTGCGGAGGAATTAGAAGAGAATGGATAAGGGATTGGTGGAGGTGGGAAAGAACTCAGTCTTGGGATTTAGCATTCAGACACTGGATCTGCACTTTTTTACTCAGTTTAGTTTATCTGTCCTGTGATGTTTTCAGAGGATCTGTCACTAGGAGAGGAGTTTCTAAGGAGCGTTGGAGGGAGGTGGCTGGGATTGGGTTTGGTTGAAGGAACCATCAGATGCGAAGAGCTCATCTCTATCCTTTCTTCACAGCAATGGCACAATTTTACTAGGAGGACTTTGCCTTCTTCCTCCAGCTTTAAACTGACCATGGAGGAGTTCTGATACTTCACAAGGCAGGAAGAGTGTTTGGAACTGTCAGTGATCAAACTCACCTTAATATGAACGTGAACATGAACATGAACATTAAAATTAACATTATCATAAAAAAAATAGTTTATTGGCATTGCATAAAACGAAATGTTATAATCAGAGTAATTTTGTTTATTTTTAAACTGTGAAACAGCAAATTTCTGGTGTTGCTGGAAAAGCACTGATGAATGAAAATGATAAAAAGTTTTTTTTGCAAGACTTTTATTTTATTTGTTAAGGGTAGCCTGATGTTGGCATATATCTTAACCAGGGTATTATTTTTGTGTATTTTCTTTCATTTTTCAGCCCAAATGATACAGCCCTGGAAGTATATAATGAAGATAAAACAGGAAGGTACCATCCCATGTTACACCTACAATATCTATCCGTGGATGCTTCCCTACATGGATGCTTCCCTACATGAGAAGAGTGATAGCTTTAATTAAAGATTTAAATAAGAAAAACTATGCGGTGTGGACAGGGTGGGGGGGATGGGGTGGGGGAAGGTTTAGTTTTGATTAACAAACCAGACAACTTTAACAAAATATTTCCTCCCAAAAAGTGACTTTTAAAATTATGTGCCTGATAATCTTGCTGTCTGTTTCAGTTTCCTTTTTGGAGGAAAGCCAATGGGAAGCCTGTGGCAGGATAGTTATTCCCTTGAAATATTGATTTCCTTAAACCTGTTGATTTAGCTTATGAGCCTGGCTATTAGACAAAAGTGTCATCAATCATTATCTGTGTGTAGGAGACCAAAATATCCACAAAATTCTTTAGATTTGTTCGGGTGTTTTATATCAGTGTTTTGAAGACTTATTCATCTGCCTAAGCTAGAAGTGGAGAATTCTGTTGGTGTTAAGTAGCTTAGTTCCTGTTTTTTCTAAGAAAATGACCAGAAAGCCAGTTTTGTCCCAGAGGCAGGGTACTTCAGGCAGCTCTTCATTAGCTTTCCTACCTGTCATGTGCAGATGATCTCCACAAGAACAAGTGAGGAGGAGATAAATTTTCTGACATAATAATTTTACTGATAACCTCCTGATAAGTATTTCTATATATTTTATCTGGTGATACAGCAGGTAGAAAGCAAGTAGTTTATGTGAGAATTATTTACACTGAGTCTCAGGTAAGCAAGAAAAGACTTTTATGTTCGTTAGAGTATGCTCTACTTGCGCTGCACCCACAAAATCCAAGTGTGTTCCACAGTCTTGGCAGTGAGGGGCTTCCTGGCCCGTTTCTTTCTGAACACCTGTACAAGGATATTTATTAAAATAAGGAGAAGAGTGTTCTCCTGAAAAAGTGTGTGTGCACATGCTCTCTGCCGCTCCTCACTGTAGGGTTGCTGCTGTAGAAAAAATCCTCATCCTGCCTGGTTTCCTCTTACGTGTTTAAAGAAATAGAATATATATCCTCATAAAAATAATACCAAGTCATTGGTTCAGAAGAAAGAGTAAAAAACACCATTTGAGTTGTCAGGAATATTTCCTTCTGCATCAAAAGGGCTGACTGAGACAGACATGTGTGACTTGGGATCCAATGTTGTCCAAGCAGATGTAGTTTTGGTTTTAGGATGTTAAAAATAAGCTGGTGATAACCGGATAACTGTGTATTTTGAAACAATTATTTCCTTGGATACAGAGAGGGACAGTGTGTGTGCTTCTAACATCTGCACTTTTTCTTATTTGTGAGTGCATGAAAACAGGAAAATAGCATGAAAGACCTGAAGTGGAATTTCTGTTGTATCACAAGTCTGCCAATGAACTTCCAGTGGAAAGAAATTGACAGTTTTAATTGTGTTTTTTAAGCATGTAATATACAATTCATTATTGTGTCATGCATCCTATGATTGTGAGATACTCTTTATTACTCATTGTTATATCAGGCAACATTTCTCTCCTGCATACATCTGGTTTTATGTAGTTCTGATGATGGAAAAAAACATAGCACGTGCTTTGTGGCATCTCTTCACAGCTAAGTTTCCTTTGCTCGCTTTTTAGAGGGTACTTAGCATTTGCTTGGAACTTGGCATTTTTTAAGCAAGTCTTTATTTACAAGTGATGACATTAAAGATGAATAACACAAAGAGAATCAGCTCAGCAACATAATTCTGAAGTCAATCATGAAACTTATAGTAATTAATAGCTACTTCATTTTAATCTCTTGCAACAGATGCATGTGCTTCTCTTGGCAGTTAGCTGCTTTCAGGCAGTAACTAATTTGACACCATATGGGTGTCAGATTTCTGATCTCAACAACTGCTTAATTAATTGATGTCTTTATCTTTGAATGGGTTGTGTCGACTCAGATCAAAAACTTAAGCATGCTATGAAACTGTAAATAGAGAGAGCTTTCCTTAGAGAATAATGCAGCATAACACCAAAAATTGGGATATGTTATGTTTATGATTGATTTCACTTGGATACCATGTTGCCATAAGTGTGAGAAAGAGAGAGGAGCCAAAAACCAAAGGCAGTGCTGGGAAGCACATACATAAAGTATTGCTAAGCCCCAAAATCTTGAATTGCTTTCCCTAACAGAATCAACTAAACAGAAACAAAACCCAGAGACGATCTGGAAAGTGGTATGTTGTAGAAACAGATAAACAGAAACTTTGGATCTAAAATTTTCTCTAGTCCATTGCAACAAAGGGATCTTAAGACGGTATTTGGGGAAACTTACAATGTAAGTATGTGATTTGACATTAGCTCGTCCAAGACTGTTTCCATAGCTGTCACAGTCCAATGCTGTTCTGCTCACCCCATCTCTCAAAGTTATGGTAGAGGTGGAAAAGATGCAGACAAAAGGTTGACACAGATGAGAAGAGGTATGGAATCTGTTATATTGACTGATGTAAGGAAGGTAAATAGGTATCATAAGTGAATAAGCACCATTTATTCACTCTTTCTTAACCATGCAAGAGGGCACGCTAATTGAAATGATGAGGCATGGTGGTTTTGGCTTTTTTTTTTAAAGAAGTAATTCTTTCACCCAAAGCATGATTAACTCATTGTCACAGGATGTTGTGGAAGCCAAGAGATATAAATGGATTCAAAATAGGAATACTGAATTTTACAAAGAATAGGTCCATTGATGAACATCAAAAACAATAGCCCAGATGCAATCCTTGGCTCAAAAATTCTCCGGCCTGTTGATTGCTGGCAGTTACATGGCCTTGCCCAGGGAAGGGTCATTGGAGTTGCCTGTTTTCTTCTGTTCTTTGCTTACCCAACCTCAGGTGGCTAGTGTCAAAGAAGGGCTACTGAGCTAGGTGGACCTGGTTGGCCCCATTGTGATCTTTCCATTTTAAAAAGGAGTTAATAAAGTTCCACAGATCTCACCTCTGTCAGTCACATCCTGTTTCTACTGTAATCACAAAAGGACAAAGAAAAACTTAAGGGTCTGAGATGGGGAATCTTGCTTGGAATAAGACTGTCATTTCACACAAACTCTGCATGTTCCCAACAAAGAAATATGAATTCCATCAGGAGAACCAGAGGAACTATGCTATGGACCCTGACCAGGAATCATCACAAATGCTTTTGAAAATGTTGCATTTCAAAAACAATTCTTCCTTCAAATAAAAAAATAAAAGATTATGTTGTTTTGCAAAACTGTAAAAACAAAAATATTATGTTGCTTCTTGCAGCTGTGTCAGAAGGGGAATTCCCTGTCTCTGTGAGGAACACTGAGATTTCTTCTGAGTCAGGCATGTTTCTTATACCAAATTCCGAAGACAGTAAAATTTAACTTGTGCTTTCAAATATGGTTTTAGTTCCAATTTGAAAGGGGTTTTCTGGATTCAGAGTCTGAGTTCTTGGCTGATCTCTACCAAAAATTTCAAGACGATGCTCAGTATCACCTTCCCTCCCACCCTGCCCAGGTACGTCCACCTCCGCTCACCTATTGTACCACTGTCCCATGGACCCACAGGTTGCACTGCGGCCATGGTTAGCTAATTGCAAGTAACATCTTGAGTTAGCAGCCACAACCTGCTGAGTATAAACTTAATTTTGCTTTTTGCCAACAGCTCACTCCCACAGAGGACTGAGATGACTGGAAGCATCCTACACCAGTTGTTTGGCTGCTGCAGTTTCTCCACCGGATGGAATTAATGAGCTTCCAGAGACATCCTGTTGCCAGGGGAGGAGCATTGCCTGAGGCAGGTGATCCACTGTGGTGCTAGTGTGTGACACTGCTGGGAGGACTCACAGTAGTCTCAGTGTACCCTGAAGTTTAGGTCAGAAGTGACAGGGATACAGCAGAATGGCGTGGAGATCATCAGCTCACATGCTTGGGCAGAGAGAGAAAAGGAATGGCATCACCCTGCTTCTGTAGTTTTCAGCTTCTCTTTTCCCGGAGATAAGATGTGGAAGCATCAAAAACAACTTTTTAAATGAAACTGAATAACTCAAATGTACCTTGCCTTATAAATTGTCACCTGACTGTCTGGGCTAAAGGGGTGTGCTAGGCCAACTATTCAGGCTCCTTAGTATGATGTCCTTTATGAGTTACTACTTTAGAAAATATTGGCTTGACTTTATGGTCAATCAGGTGATCTTTACCACATCAGTAGTAGTATGAAAAATGAAAAATGAAAATGAAAATTTATTTGGGGTTGCGAGAAAAAGAAAAAGGAACACCCAAATTAAACGCCAATTACCATCAAGTACTGAGTTACTCCAAATGATGCATGACTAACATTTGGTGAAGTCTGAACTCTTCGGGTTTGTGGTTTCATCTGTATTAGCTATCAGTAATGCAAAAAAAAAAGCAGAAGTGTTTTCTTAAAAGAAGACTTTCTTACTCACACTTGTCAGTGAGAACTGAACTCTCGCTGACAGAAGTCATGAATCATAATTATTGGAAAGCACTAGAAATACACTTGTCCCTTCCACTACTTTTTCTCCTGGAAGAATGCTTCCTTTATGGTTCTCATCAAGTGAAATGGCAGTAACTGGTCAGGTGTAGACTACTGTGGTTGTCATGCAAGCTGTAACTGGAAATCTAAAAATGCACCACCAAAACCTAATAGTGAAACTGCGGGCTCAGACAACTGACGAAGCAGAAAGGGTAGGTGTGAGTTTCTAGCACAGGCTGCCTGCTGACATCAGTCTGTTTCCTGCTCACCTTACATGAGCCCTACTGAGACCAGCTAAATCAAATGTGTAAGCAAAACAGCTTTTGGACCTCTTGCTTCTCTGCAAAGGTCTCCTAAAGTGAAAGAAGCTGGCTAGTGATTTCATATACAAAGGTGTTTTCTACTACCCCTTATAGCACCTTGCTCCTCTTTTCAGAAGTCAGTTCTTTCCCCTTCATGTAGCTTTCCCCATCTCACTCTCTCTTTCATCCCTCTGCCTGGTGAGTACCAGAAGAACAGTGAATTCTGGCCCCCAAATTAAGCAGTGTGCTAAAAATAGGTGCTTATACACAGTGTAAGCAACTAAATGATACAAATACTTAAGGTGAAAAACAGAATTCAGAACAATCAAAGTAGATGTATATTGCAATGACTGCACAGGAAACATTAGTGCAAAGCACCAGAAAACACAGATGACTGATTACATTTGGCCTTTTGCTTGGACTTGTTCCAGATATCCAGCCACACACATTCTGCTCAGGATCTCAGTATGAGATCTTAAAAAGGTGCTGCAGAAATTACAAAATTGGTGTCCAGTCTGATGCAATCTTGCCTAATCATTTTCCCAGAGCTGTACATTGCAGCTCGTGTTTCCTGAGTCCCACGATCACGTCTCTCCTTCCCTTCCCCTTTTATCTCCATCCTTCTCCCCCTCGCTTCCTTTTCCTATTCCACTAACTCTTCTGCACCGTCACCCTTTTCTCCTGTTCTCCCAGACGCATATTCATCAGCTGGTGTAAATCAGCATCAGCTCATTGATGTCAATGGGAGCAATGTCAGCTAAAAACCTGGCTGACACCACTTGTTTGAAATGCAGAAATTAAGTCTTGCACCCCTGCCTCTCCTCCCTCCGAAGACTTTGCCTCTATGCTGGATGTTGGTGCCTGGAGCAGCCCTTCCTCGCTACCTCATCCGGTTAAAGTGTGAACCATTCACAAGGCTCATTCTGATGGCAAAAGTTAAGGAACAGGGGCAAAAAAGACCTGCCATCCCCACAAGAATAACCTTGTGTTGCTGTAATACTGTTACTGAGAAATAACAACTCAGGCTGCTGTTCTGCAGTGGCAAAGTATCTACATCAGGGACTTTTAAAAACTCACTGCTACTAAGCAAGATGCCTATTTCTGCTAGTCTTCCCATAATTTTTGAAGTCCCTACCAGCTCTTTTACACATGCGCATCAAGCACTGATTGCAGGCTGGCGGTCTTGTCATGTTAAGAAAACAATGGCTTAGGTCCAAGCTACAGTGTTTTTCTTTCTGTGGGATGATCAAAGGGCTATAAACAAAGGCACGGAGAAGGTCTCCCGAACAAGTTTCTGCAGTGATTGCACTGAGGTTGCAGACAATGGGTAAAGTACAGTAAAATCAGTGAAAGTGAAAAAGGACTGGTAGGGAAAACCACATTTTCAGAGGCTCAGAGAACCCACTCAACTGGTGAAAAGGTGATTTATTTATGTGTAACTGGCCCCCTCCGATTCCTGATTAACTCAGTGACAGGTCCCATCAAGAGAGTATGGGTTAGCCTGTTTCATTTTGATTTTTTTAATCTCTTTTACCTTACAACACTATTGTTCCAGCTCACAGCCCCAGAGAGATTCCACTCACTCCCCCCTGAACCATTGTAAGAAGAATGGTGGATCCAAGGGTGTTGGAAAAGCCTGCGGCATTGTTTTGCTGTCATGCAAACCTGGCTACATTATCATTATTATCATAGACTGACATCTTTCATTGCCTTTTCTGTTTTCCAAGACAAAAGAGCCAGCTGAGACTGGAACAAAGGAGAATACAGGGAAAAGGAGAGAATATCTCAAGCAAGAATAGTTTGAAAAGGGCCAAAAGTGGAAAAGGAAGTCTAATTCTAGCCTCATCCAGGGGAAAAAAGTTTTTTGAGAAATGTAAACAAATCAGGAAATCCTGGCACTTACTCCAGTTCCGATTTGGCGAAACACACCAGCCCTTTCCCTGTGTGTGAGCTGCTGTTTGTGAATGAAATCCAGATTAGGTTATTCATTGAGCCCTGCCAGTCCCACAGTTTCCAGGTTTCCTTTTGCCTATGGCATAGCTTAAACCTTAAAATAATAATAATAAAAAAACCATATGCATGTTATTAACTCTCCATATTCAAATGGAAATACAATGCTATCATAAATCTCTTTTTTTTTTTCTAATGTAAATTCCTTTCTCCAGCATGAAGCTGCAGGAAAGCCATTGTATCTGCGCAATCTAAACTTGAAAGGGAATTTTTGTTAAACTAGTTATGATAGGGGAAACATGTTTTTCACTGAGTTGAAAGATTAAAGTTGGTCATAAAAAGGGGTGGAGGGGCTGGGGGAGGATTATTGGTTGCTAAACTAATGATTAGATACAGGACTTCAAGGACAAATTAAGGAGCACAAAAAGAAAGATTTCTGAAGATAAGTGAAACCAGTTCCAATAATATAAAATAAAAGATGCCTTGTTTATCACAGATTTTAATCTCCCCCAGTTCTATTCTACCTCTATTAGTCTAATTAGACAAAGAGAGTGTAAACCCCAAAAGAGACAGCCAATCTTTTGTAGACTTTGAAGTTTGCCCAGCGTATCTGTCTTCCAACTTGTCCTTCTTTTGCCTGTCTCCCAGTGCAGGTAATTTCCCTCTGTCTTGCGATTACAACTTAAATGGCTTCTTTGTAAAATTTTGTCTCCCCCAATTTTATTTTTTATTCCTTACAGAAATACAACATCAGTTGCCAAAATTCCCCTTTTCCTGATTCAAAACGGTTTCTGGCTCATTTACACTGTCTGTTTAGGGCAGGGAGAGGGAGCAGGAAGAGGAGAGGGGATTGCATGCCGCTGCTCTTGCCTCAGGCAGGGTTTATCTGTGCTGTAGTACCCAGACTGTTGGGGGTTAAGGAAGGATAGGTCAGAACTCATAAAAATAAGGTGGGATTCAGAGGTGGAATTCATTGTGTAGCTCTAAAAGGCCAAAACAAAAAAGTGTACCTTGTCCATAGAGAAATGAGAAAAAGAGTTTTGTAAACACCAACTAGTAGCAATGATGAGCTCACATTAAAAGTCTGCCTGCACAGTGAATTGCAAGGAATCAAGGAAAAGATCCCATTCTACCTCACTTGATTTGGGCCAGGTGGCTTTGGCTGAGGACTGAGGGAGCCAGGAGCAATTTCAGCCCAGCTCTGAGGTGGGCACACATGTAACGATGCAACTGAGGTGTTGCACGCTCTCAGTCAAATCCTTGTGAAATTAAAACATTGGAAGAGCTGCTCGAATTGCTGAAGAGCTGGAGCTGTTCTTGTTTCTGGCAGGAGCTTTGCTTGCATATTTATTTCTGTGTGTGTGTGTGTGTACTCACATGTGAGCGTGTGCACTGTCTGAGAGAGAAAAGACAGAGAAGGTAGTATTTGCGCAATGATCTTTACTGCATAAAAATGATTGCATCTTCTCCCTGGATGTAATCAACGGATGTGAGCCATCCTGAGCTAAAATCACAGTGAAAGCAAGGTGTTTCCATTTTACTGTGATAGTACCATAGCATCATCAGCCTCTTTTCCTTGCAGAAGCTGGACCTTACTGTGGTTTACCTGGTGGTAAAACCAAAGTGACACAGTCTGGTTTTGGTTTCTTTTTTTCAGGTAGATGTATTTTTTTAGTAGTAAGAGCTAGAGCAGCATTTTTTAAAGTGGCATGGCCTAAAATACAGTTCTGCAATGTTTTTCAAATTTTACTTTTCTGGTAGTTTTTTTTCAAATACTTACATTTTCTTAGCACAAATATTTCTGTAGCCAGAAACTGGAAGATATTGATACCCGTACATATTTCCCTAAGTTTTAAAAAAAATAAAATGCTATAAAGCAGTTGACATTTTTACATTCTCCATTGGTTTAAAACCTGTTCCATTTCTTCCTTTAAAGACTGACTACAGTCCACAGCATGACACAAATGTGGGTTACAGCTGCTGCGTCAGACAGTCTTTAAGCTTGTGAAAAACTGGTCCTTTTCCATATGGTTTGTCACTCACCTGGACCCACAAAGTCTGCAGCCAGAGGCCTGCTTTTCTTCCCTCTCTGGCGGGAGCTGGTTTTGGGGAGTGGGAGGCAGGAAGGGGCAAAGGAAGGTGGGCTGAGGCCAGAGAGGGCTCGTTTCAGCCACCATGCTGGAGCTTGGTTCTCCCAGCTCAGCTCCTGCCTACCAGCCATGCAAGCCACTGTCAGACAGAGAAAGGAGAGCTTAGTTAGGGCCATCATTTTGGGGACCTTTCAGTATAGGTAGGATATTGACTCCTTTTACATCGATTGATGGTTTTCCATCACTTGCAGAGGCAGTAGCAGCAAGTCGGCTATTCTGAACATGGCACAGTAACTGCATTTCTGCATCCAAAAGAGACATTTGTCAAACCTGTAAAAATAGATATAAAACATACATTAATTTTTTTGTTTAGCTTTAATGCTGTCAGGGCTATAAAAAACAACTTTTTTTTTTAATGCCAGGGCATGGTTAATGATGAATAAAATAATCTGGAGAGAAATGAAATTACAGACCCATCTCTTACTGCCTTCTATTGCTCTGGGAAAAAAAAAAAAAATCCAGCACATATGTGTGAGCACTCAGAGGAGCGTTTGCAAAAGCCGTGGATGGTACATCTCTGTTACCCTGTCAAGGGAAAACTGCAGCAGCACTATTAATCTCAGGCTGTTTCTGTAGCCTGCACAGTGCTGTATTCTCCAGTGTGGAAAAGAAGGGAAACAGGTGCTCCATCTCCTCAGCATCTGGTTTGGATGACCACAATACTCCAAACACCTGCACTTTGCAGTCCTGCCAAGCCTTGCCTGCTATTGTATTAGGTAGGACTGGCTGCCTATAGCAATAAAAGACATTGTTTATCAGTTGTACCAGAAGAACATGGGTTGTGAGGAGGGGATAGAACAAACAAACCTGAAAAAAAAAAAATCTAATAGGAAAGAAAAATCTGTTCTGTAGCTTGAATGCATTTGACCATGAAAGGACAATTTTTTTTCTTCAGAGACTGAAATGGAGACCAGCTTTGTCGCAGGTTTTCCCATCTGAACAGACAGTTGGCACTTGTATTAAGAGGTGATAATTTTTTAGTATCAGGTATCAGGTTTTAGGACTTGAAGAGGAGCTGTGGTTTCACATTTTAAGACACTGTTTTTACAGACTGTGACAAGTTTTATCTCTGTAGCTCTGACTATAAACATGATGATTCACTTCTTACTAAGAATGGATTTAGGGCTATTTAGGATTAAGACTGAAACTTTGCCCAGAACCTTAGATACTCCAGTTTATTCTATTTTACATTTCCTCTTCAGGGCTGGCAAAACCATCTCCCTGAACATGAAACAATTGATACATTCAGAAAACCAAGTCAGGGCAACACATTTCAGAAGATGCCGTAATGTGAACAGTCCTGGTGAAGTCAATGGTATCACTTACAGCCTTAAAATCACGCGGAGGTTTTAGGACCTTTTTAAGATGACAAATTATTCGGCACTAAAACACAGCGTTGGCAAATGGTCTGCCTAGATCCTGTTCTACAACCCGCAATCGTCTTTTTTTCTGCCTTTCTGAAAGCTGCGTGTTTTAGGAGCATTTTTACTTTTCCTTACCTGTAACAGCGGAGTGACAGCGGTAATCCCGGGGCTAACCCCCAGCCCCCGCCCCGTCACACCGCCGTCCGGGGCCCGGCACCGGGACCGGGCTCGTCCCTTTGCCGTCAGCCCCAACTAGCGACAGAGCCGCGGAACGGCACGGCATGGCACGGCACGGCACGGCACGGTACGGTCTGGGCGGCTGGATAGAAACCACCACTCTCTTCGGGAGAAGGCGTTTGTCGTGAGGAAAAAGCTTGCCTTGGTCCCTGGGACTGGGGCTGTTCCACTGGCCTTAAAATATCGGTGACATCGGACTGACACACCAAGGAAGACGAAGATCTTGTCTTTCGGCTTTCCGAAAAATGTTTCAGGATGGGGGGGGGGTTGGAATTTCATGCTTCACAATGATGACTTGGCTGAGAAAAACCTCTCTTCTGACTGGCATGAGGAGCACTTTGTTGGCAGGAAATAAGAAAGATGGGGACAGCCATTTTAGCGGGGCCTGTAGTGATAGGACAAGGGGAAATGGTTTTAAACTAAAAGAGAGTAGATTTAGACTAGATATGAGGAAGGAATTTTTTACAAAGAGGATGATGAAACACTGGAACAGGTTGCCCAGAGAGGTGATAGAAGCTCCATCCCTGGAAACATTCAAGGTCAGGTTGGACGGGGCTCTGAGCAACCTGATCTAGTTGAAGATGTCCCTGCTCACTGCAGGGGGGTTGGACTGGATGACCTTGAAAGGTCCTTTCCAGCCCAAACCGTTCTATAATTCTATTCTGTGATTCTATTCTATGAAGTTCTCCTGCCGAGTGGTAGACATGGCAATATAAACAGGTAAAGAAAATCTGACAGTGCTTATGCAAAAAGAAGAGCCATTAAGCACTCAGCTCAAGAACATAAAGGAACACCTGCAAGACAACATATGGAGCACTGGATTTTGTTAGATAACAGCTTTTTACTTTTTGTCTGCAATGATCCATCTAACTGCCCAGTTTACTGCACCTCACACATAAATGCCAGTGTTTAAGATCCACAGCTACCCATTCAGATGAATGATGGCATAAGACATAAAGGTAAAATAGTCTAAAACATAGAGTGGAAAAATGAGAATAGATGGGAACTATCGTTATACTTGTCAAAGGGTTGATATATAGCACATACGTGCATCCACTGCTACACTCCATGGACATAGTTAAAGAGAGAAACTCACGCTCAGAAAACTGTGGTGTTGGTACACTAGTGAAATTACACGAGAAAGAAAGTACTTCCAGTCCCTTGGGACTTTTTTTTTCTGTCTAAACAGATGGATCTTCTCAGATTCGCTCTGTTTTTACAGTAACCACTATGACTAATTGCATATTTGGATAAAGAATGGGGAATCTTATTTCCAGCATATGAAGCATGGTGATTAGCCATCACTGAATTCAGTCCCAATCCTGGATTAAGTTATAATCTTGTTCGCCCTTATGCACAAATTATTAAATTTAAGGCTAAGAAGATATATACCCCTGGAGAAGAAGATATATATCTCTGGAGAGAAAATTTAAAAAAATGTGAAAAGATGTATATTTAACTGGTAGGAGCTCACTTTTTAAGATTAGCAGTTTGCAAAATGCTCCTTATAATAAAGTTGTGATTGGAGGCTGGTAAATCTGCAGCATCATTTTTCAAATTGGTTAAATGATGTAGTTGCACTCAAAAAAGTTTTTAAACCAACTTATGATCCCTAGGGATTGAACACACTGACTATTGCGTGTGCAGCCAGGAAAATCCAGTTCTTAGCAATGACCACATATTCCTGGTAATGATTAAATAGGTTCCACAACATCATTTGAAAAGTGGTTTGTTTAAATAGCATTTATTTGAAGGCCATTAAGTCTCGAGTTCAAGGGTAGCAAAGGAGATAGTGTCAAGGCAGTGATATCACATCTCTGTTTTATGACACCAACTGCGCCATAGATCATACTTTGTACATGATTTAGGTGTGGAGAAAAGCTATTCTGTTAATCCAATTTATTCTTCACCTTCTATCAAGACAGCTCATATTAAGAAGAGAGGTTGGGAGGATAAGCAAGTTAGGACATTAGCCATAAGCAGTCTCTTTGTCAAAGGCTACAGTCACCGCACTGCAAAATCTTTTTTGCAGAGTGCACTTCCTTGTCACGGTGCTTTTATGTCACACACACTTGATTCACCATCTCCTAAAAACCAGCTTTGTGTAATTGCTTAAAATCAGTCACCTGCTTTCTGGCAACATGTGGATGCTGTTTCAAGGCTCCCTCCAGAGATGCTGTTCTTAGAGGTACCACAACTTGTTTGTTTAGTAAAAAGCAGAACGGGTGGAAGCCCGGCTCTGCGGAAGTGGGTGGCAGGGCTCCAGCTGCATGAATTGAGGCCAGGATCTTTTTCCCGTAATGTTCCCATAAAGTGAATTAAAAAAAAAAAAAATAATGTGAAAGTAGGACACAGCAGAGCTCTCCATGATCATAAATTTGCACCATATCCTGCCATTCATACACAGGCACCAGCGCCTTTGAAATCACTGAGTCAATGGGAGATTTGTCTGACAAAGAATTACAGGATTACATCCTCAAATTGTTGAAGTTTCATGTGCGTAACTGAAGAGAATTTCCTTTGAAACGAAGACAAAAACCCTTGTAAGGTTAAAAAGTGAATCTGAATTCTGTATTTTTCTGAGCCTGTAGTTCTTGCCTTGGGTCTCATTTTTGGAAACACAGACTTGGATGTGACCCAAAACTTTTTCAGCACCTCATCATTATTAACTCAGTGTTTCTGTGTGAAAGTAAATTTTCCAGTACTCACTGACTAGACAGGCAGACAAAGCTAAATCAGTCAGGGCATGTTTGACACATCTAGTACAGCAAAGGAAGAAGAGTGGAAGAGCTTAAAAATTTGGCATCAAAACACAAAGTAGTTAAAATGAATGCACTCACCCTACCAGTGCAGTATCAGAGAATCAATTAAAATTATGCCTGATATGAAGTCTATAGGAAGCAGCAGTGAAAATAAGACATTTAAAAGCAATGGGATTTACTCTAAAATGTTTGAGTTTACCAGAAGCCATGTGAACTAAAACATCTGCTATGTATGAGAATGATACTCATCTAAATAGATGGTTTACCATGGGTTTCCTTAGCTTGCCAGGCTTTCAGTGTGTTTATTGTTTCTCTGTGGTGGCCATATCATTTCTGACCAGAGCACCAGACAGAGTAAACTTTAACCCACAAAAAAAAATGTTCACTGGCAGCTACCTATTTCTGACACGCTGACTCAGAAAGGTGTAAACCAGTACCTGTTTCTCTTTCACCTCTATGCCTTGCCCAGATCTTGAACTTGGTGGACCAAGGCACAAAGACCTCCGGCAATTTAGGCGATTGCACAGTGAGTCGGTAATTTAGGTGGGATTATGGCCTGAAACTCTCCCAGTTCCCACTGGTTTGCTGCAGCCACCAGGCTTTACAGCCTGCCCTTGGGATGAAGTGTATGGAACTGAGTGGGGAGCAGGAGCAGTAGCTAGTGAAAAACCCCACAGTTCCATTTCAACATTTACTCCCCTTTTTGCAACTCTTGCCATTTAGATTTCCATTCACTTAAAGGTGCCTTTGTCTGAGAAGAAAGCAGTATCTTGTCTGTCCATAAGGAAATGTCCTCTGTGCTTGTTATGCTCCAGCTCTGGCAAGGATGTGCTTTCTGTCAGGGAAACGAGCCCTGTCCCAGCCCAGTCCTTGTACCTAACGGGCAGCCACAGGCTTGCCCATAAATACATGTGAACACACACTGCCTGGATTCAGCCAGTGAACTTTGATCAGAGACTACTTTTTAACTCTTCCAGGCATGTTTTTTATACTGCAGGCTTGTCGCTGGCAGCCAGGAGCAGCCCTGCTGCTGGAGGCAACCCCTGAGCTCCCTTCCTGCCCCAGACCACCGTTTGTGCCCTGGGCCTGTCCCCTTCCTTCTGTCGGCATGAGCGTTTGAGGGGGACCTGGTTCAGGGAGCTGGATCATGCTATAGTTGATCTGTCCCACTCAAGAGCTTTTTTAATTCTTTTTTTCTGGACAACTCAGCTCTGTGCTCTGGTCCCACAAAAGCCTACAGAGAGGGGGAGTATGGAGTGGGAAGCAATGATTGGGGCATACGCACAACAAATCTAAACCAAAGTTGTTAGCTGTAGAGAGGTCTCAAAGGGTGTGGGGGAGAGATTGAAGAAAAGAGTGCCTATTTCTGCCAGTTCCAAGAAATCAATGTGGCTTGAGTTCATAGCATCAGAGAATTCATGTGGGAGACAGCAATGGTGAATGAATGCTCCTCTTGTGTGTAAAGCTTCAAGCAAAACTCACACCTTATTAGGCAACAGAGAACCCAACCACAAGACACAATTCCTCACAGTCCGGGCTCCATTGGCTCTGCTGTTCACAGACCTACTCATTTCTTCTTACCCTTTGATAAGAGCTGGTGGTTCACTGCAGTCTAACCTCTATGCAGCAGATGAGTGAAAAGGAATCAGGTGATCAGAGTATTTTCTGCTCTTGTGTAACAAAGCACAGTAATTCCTGCAGAGGTGTCAGGACTGGTAACCCTACCTGTCAGGCTGCCATAGCAGCAGTTTAGGAAAGATCATGATAGCACCTCCTGCCTTTGTCTTCACCTATTTCTAACCTGTCTGTGTCAGGTTTGCAGTGCTGGTTCCCTTGCTTAATTTTGAAAGCAAAATGAGCTCTTTATGAGAGGAAACAGTTGGATTCCATGATCTTAAAAGTATTTTCCAACCCACACATTTCTATGATTCTGTGAAATTTCATGAAAGAAATAAACCAGGTTGATATGAAAATCAGTATTATGAAGATGCAGGCTTGCCCTGGGGTTTCATGTTTGGTCAGATCTAATCAAAATGAACATGTTTTTTGGCCAGCTCCTGTGGGAGACAATTCCACAGGGAACTGTGGATCTTATTGTAAAAAGATTTTCCTGCTTATTTCTTCATTTTTTTGACAGACATGTCTGCACTACCTAACATTCTCAATTATTAGAAATGGTCTTCCTATAAAAATACACTTAACGTCTCTGATCTGTAAATCTCTCATAAATTAATCTTTTCAGACCTTTTAGTTGAATCCAATTGCAGTGCATATTTTTGGTTACCAGAGAAAGGAACTAATTCAATTACATCTGCCTGTGCACTATGGCCAAAAATTGTGTTGGTCCTTTCTTGTGACCCTACTGTTGCAAAACCATGCTTAATATTTTGTCCATAAGAGCTGGCCAAAAATGGCAGTAATGCTTCATGGCAATTTTGGGGAAGACATACTGAGTAATTTCTGAGCTTTTGATCATCCCAGATTGAATTGTATAAGTTACCTGATTTAGGATTTTCTTCCTGTCATCTCTTCTCCTTTCCATCACTTGGTTTTTTGGGGTTTGTTTTTTTTTTTTTTCCTAGAGAACTGAAAAAGAAGAAAAGCTAGAAAGGGAAGAAAATCTGTTAAATTATATATTTACATGTAGAGCTGTTGCTCTTGCCTACCTCAGAGGAACTCAGTCCAGAAGTTACACTAGAGTCTTCTTTTTGTCCACAGATGTAGTTCCTAAACCAAATCAATTTTACCTCTACAGCCTCTTTAAAACTAATTTATTATTCTCCATGCTCACTAAAAAAACCTTTCACAAGCCCAGACTATTTTTCTCCCTAGTTACTACAGTCCTCTCCCTCCTGGATCTTCCTGATGTTCACCTTGGCCTGTTTCAAATTACCCAAAATGCACCCATAGGACATATCAAAAAGTAAATGAGGAATTGAAAAAGCTCATTTGTAAGTATGAAAAGTTTACTTAATACTACCTGGAATTGACTGGTTGCTGTTCAGATTGGCAAAAGAGATGACAGATATGTTATCAGGGTGCTAGAAAGCTGGAGGAGAAGTAGGCAAAACTGATGTTGGCCTGCCTCAAGAAACAGGCTAAAGCCGACACAGCCTTGAGACCTTCTTCAGTCAGTGAGAGATTTTTACTGTTTCAATTAAGCCTCAACTGTACAACTGCAATACAAAGAAGTTATTCATTGGGCATGCTGAGTTCAACACATGCATTTGGATTATGTGTCTGTTAAAACGCCTGTTGAGATTGCTGATTCCCTTTATGCTCTCCAGAACATGGCTCTCAATTTGGGGAATGAACTGTCAGTCACAGGCTGGGAGATTTCCAAGGAGTACTTGTAGCTACTGTAAATTTTGTTCATGCCATTGTTCCCTCCTGTCCGTGTCTATCTCACAGGCTAATATGGGGTCAGAAGCAGATCTTCTGCTGGATCTTGCACTGCCCTGACCAATTCTGACAGTAAAAGCTACCAGAGCATTTTGTGCAAAACGTAGATGCCAGCCAAGATTCCCAACCAGAGATTTACTTAATTTTGTAAGTACTCCTCTTCCCCTTCTTTCTGGTTATTCCTCCTGACCTTTCATTTCAATTATTGACAGAAGGGGAGAAAAAAAAACAAACCACAAAATCAAAACACCTACAGTCCCCAGGAGAAATGCACAGACCACATAAGCACTGCCTGACTCACAACGTTATCCACCAGTATCTTCAAGGAGATAGGGAAAAACGAGGCCAGACTAGAGCTCTGGGCCAGCCTCTTTCTGCACCCTTTCCCCAGGGCTGTCTGCACCTCTGCCCAGCATCCCACGGAGGACACAGCAGCCAGACTCCACCTACACAAAGTTGGCCCATCTGGTTGCCTTCATGCACTGAGAAAGCTTCTGCCTTTTCTTCCCTCCAGGATTTCAGAGCTAGGATGCGGGGCATATGCAATGAATGAGCATGGGCTTTCTTTCGCCATCACCAAGAGGTGGTGGTAGCCCTCTCTGGGACTGTGCACATCTTGACGTGAGAATAATTGCAACTCGTCCTTTCCCACATCACCAAGTGGGGACACAAGACGCAGGTCAGTAATATGACATAGTCTCACAACCCAGAGACAAAGCCTGTTAATACTGCCTGCAATAAAATACACGTGTTCTCCCAAGTCATATGGGCTGTGAGCAAAGAACTGGGTTTGTAGCCTGTCCCCATGGGAAAGGACATTTATAAGTGATGCCGTATAGTCCTCTAGGATTCACAAAAATACTCAGAAATGGGGAAACGGCCGTCAGTTCCCGGGACCCTCACAGAATTGCTCCATGAAGGACAGTCTTTTGCAAAGGAAACTGTTCTGCCATGCTGCAAGGTGCCAACTATGGCAACAGCATTTAGTCTGGCACTGACTCTTCCCTTGCAGACCAGCAAGGACTGGCAACCTAGCCAATGGACCTGGAAAAAATGCATTATGCAGTCTCCTTGAATAGGAAAACCTTCTTCAAAAAATAATATCCCCCTGCCCTCCCTAAGGCCCGTGCTGTTGGACCTGCTCTCCCTACCAGCTGGAGCTCCTAGCCCATGGAAAAACTGGATGTGCAAAGAAACCCACTTTGCAGATGGTCTGAAGCAGCTCTAGGAACACCTCAGATGCACTGTAGAACACAATCAGTCATCATTTAAATTATTCCCAGGACTCCCTGAGCAACATTTGTTCTAAATAGAAGAAGCAATGGCAGAAGGGATGTGACTCCCAGGACGTTCCCTTGCCCCCTACTTTCCCTCTTTAAGACAATTTCCCAAAGCTTCTCTAAGGATGTCTCCCAAGAGGTGTTTATTAGAAACCAGGAGAGCACAGAAATGTCTCTCCTTCTCTTTCTAATGCAGCAGCTGGAGTGGTGCTGAGCCTAGAGGCTCTGGGACAGGGCAGTTCAGATGAAGGTATTAGTAACAGGCATCTGGGGAGTGTTTTAGCTATGATTTTAAGAAGTGGAAGAAGTGGGGAAAAAGTGAGGCCAGTGGGAGATCAGAAAACAGGTCTGGACCAACTGTCTACAAAGGTCACAGCACTTCTGGAGCCTATTTCTCAGTCTTTTTACACCCTCCCCACCCTCTGAGCACCAGGTGTGTGTTCCAGCACGCTAGTCCTGGGAGTTTCTAGGAGGAGCTGAGACCAGCCCCACCATGCTGGCAGCAGGAGGCCAGTCGACCTCTCAGAGAGATGAGCCTCACCTGCAGGGCCTTTCCAGGAACATCAGCATCACTTTTGCCTCCTCAAAATCTTCCAGGCTTGTTGAGGTGCACACCTGCACCATGCTTACCCAAGTGCAAGCAGTGCAAACCAAGAACCATCTGCAGCACCCTGCCCTGCTCCCTGGAAAATGTTCTCCTGGGCAGCCCTCTGTCTCTCTGCAGCACAAGACAGCCAGCTTCACAACCTGTTTTTCCTTAAGTGATGGACTCTGAACTGAGACAGTCAGGACTGGCTGGCTCATGGAAGACACAGGAGGCAGGAAGGGGAAGCAAGTTCCTAAGAATGTTTGGTGGGACCTGGGGAAAAATAAGAAGTGCAAAGGTCCCATACTGTCTGGTGATGAGTGATAGTGTCAGGACAGGCTGCTCTGGCATGTGTTTGTGATGAAGGGTTGACTTCCAAGAGCCGGACAGTCAGGCTGGAGCACGTATGTGTGGCGGCACATTGCCTCACCCCCTCCATACCATCTTGCTGCCACTCTGGGGGTGAGCTGGAGGGAAGGCAGCCGGCAAGTCAGGACACAACACATCCAAAATCCATGCCTCATGGGCAATATTTTGCATCCAAAGAAAGACCACACCTATCCATGCTTTTTATTTGCTGCCTGCCTGCTTGCACACGGCCCATTCAAAGCATGGGGCTGATGGGACCAGCTTCTGCTGGTGGGTAAACAGGAAGTAGAGGTGGGTGCCTGAGCAGCCCATGCTGGTGGAGCTGCACGAATGCACAGGCACCCTGCGAGGAGTTGCCCTCATCTCCATTCTGGTGTGGCCAGTTGTTAATCAAACACGGGGAGCCTGGCACCGCTGCAGAAGGGTGGCAGGGTCTCTTTGCAAACCAGGGCCCAGGAGGAGAATGGGCTCTGTAGCTGTGTGGGTCCCACTGAATGGCAGTGGGGGTGAAGAGAGCCCTGCCCCTAAACACAGATTGCCTTTGGGATGTGACTGGGGGTGCAAGAAGTAAAGGGGGATGCCGGGGTGACAGTGGTTTGTGGGGTGCTGACAGGGATTCTGTAACAGGACAACATGGACAAGGTCTGTATGGATGAAAATAGCCAATGGCAGACATGAGCTCAATAGCATCTTGGGCCTGAATTCACAACAAATAAATCTCCTTTCACTCAAGGGAGAAGCTCTTTCGTTTTCAGCCAGAGGCTGAAAATCTATCTATAGCTAAAGCCAAGTGAATATGCATTGACTTTCTGATTTTTAAAAAGATATTTCAAAAGCAGTGTCCGAAAGTACCCAAGAACTTGTGCCAAGAAATTTCCATGGGGGGAAGGAATTAGTCCACTCATTCTTTTAAATTCTAATAAGAAATGTGCCAGAAGTTTAATTTATTAATACAACTGATGGACATCAACATAAAATGATGTGAACTTTGGCATATATGTGTTGGAGAGCTGGAATTTAGTTCCCTGTGCTAGTGATGAGTGGATGGGTAAAACATTTAGGAATATCCCTTCTTCTTACTTCATACCATTACAGAACTTCTGTCTGGATTACCAACTAATAGCATACTCTAATTGCTCTGATGACTAGCATTTGAGTAAGGATTTGCCTCTTGGGGGAGAGAGCAGAGGCCGACAACTGACTCATCTCATGAGGTCCCTTTTCTAGGCAAGTATTTATCTTGTTCTCCAGAGACTAATTTCCCACTGAGGTCAGGTTCTGAAAATAGAAGATCCAAGTGTAACAGCGCCATTTCGTTTCCATGTGGATATACTGAGATCAGGAAAGCTACTGTGCTTTGTACCAGAGCTGCCCACTGCCCATCTTGGCAAGAGCTGAGCCCAGTCGGACCTTTGAACAAAGGGAGACTGAATGGTTTCCAGCATTCTGGACAAAAAAGTAAAGCTAAATTAATGAAGTAATTGGCTGATAATGCTTCATGTTGACCTTACCCTGATTTTAGCCCTTATAACACATTTGAACAGGGGTATAAGTCCACTTTGGTGCAGAAGCTCACTAAAATATTTTGATGACAGCAGGGGGTTCCTGTGAGAGCCCTGAGCAAACCCGTGCTGGGAGGCAGAGGCGATGCACCCCACGTGCTCCCCATGCAGCAAGGGCAGTTGCAGCATAAGCGAGACCAAGCAGGCTTAGTGTAGATTTCCACCATTGGTTCCAGAGTGCCTTACAGCACTATCAACAACCCTCTTCAGGCACGCCAGCCTGTGCATGCTCCTTGCTGAAAAGGCCCACGTCCTAGGTAGCCAGATCCTCCAGGGAAGGCAGGGCACCTGGGTGCTGAGCTTCCCTGAGAACAATGTGGGTGCATGGCACCCACACCTCAGCATCCCAGGCCCAGACATACAACCTTTAATCATCCCCTGAGCTGTGCCTCACCTTACAGTGTGCATTTGCCTGAAGAAACTTTGGTTTGATCTGCTAGGACATACTATACCTGGCTAGACAATGGACATCAAAATAAATGCAACCTCTTCTGAAGGATTTGGGAAAATCAGGGGTGAAATTTGTTGCCAACCTGTCAAACAAAGAGTAAACACTAGCTTATTTGTATGTAGCTAGGTCAACGATTCGTTAGTTTAGCCCTGGGGCTGTTGCTAACTGTTCTTTCAAAGCAGGGTGAACAAATGTCTGAAGGCTAGAAATTGCCCATATGGATCTGAACTGGGAGGTTATGGACAATCTGAAGAAGAACAGTATGGAGAGTTACACCATCTCAAATGACATGAAATTGTACCCTTTCACTTCCGTATCCCTATTTTTAGTGTTCTCTTTTACATTTATTTGCTACACAGATGAAAAGTTGATCAACACCACAAGACTTAAAGCTCTGATATGGAAAAGTTGGATGTGTCCAGGGACATATATAAAGTGGCCTTAGGAAGAGAATCAATGAAGGGGAAAAATGTCTCCTGTACAGAAAAGGAAATAGCTTCTGACAAGTAGCCTTTGGCAAAGGTGTAGATGTTGCATCTAGTGCTTAGAGTCCTTCTTGTTATGCATTGCCAATCTCAAAAGCCTAAGGTGTTTAATATAATGTTATCCTCCCTCAGCAAGAAATTAATCTGTCATTTCCATTGAAAAGCTGCTCTTGTGAGAGTTTGGAAAAGTCCTTCCACAGGTGAATGAAATAAATCATAGATGGAGGCAGGCTGCTGATTTGGATTCAATTACTTGTGCATGCATGTACTCTGATGGTGGTAATCCAGGAAGCCAAAGAAGACAGGAGAGGCTGTAGATTAATAAATCACATGCAAATGTATTTGAATAACCTTCTTTGACCTCTGTGTATTTGTAATGAGACAGATTTGTTAAGCAGACGTTAACACTGACAGAGAAAAAAAAATATTTGAAATACGCTGGCTATTAGGATTATCTGGTCACCAATGAGCGCGAAGGATTAAACGCAAAAGCTCAGTTTTCCATGTAAAGGGAGATAGGAGGTGCCTTTATGACATGAAGATTTATCTAAAAATCAAACACGCACCAGAAGATGTATGGCTGCTGCTGGCACCTTCTGAACCCATCTATGTGTTCGTTTCTGTGCAGCTGAGATCTGTAAAAGGTATTCCTTCAAAATAAAACAAACCCTTTTTCAGCATATTTATTCCTTAAAGATGCACTGGGTTAACTTGTCTGAATCATTGCCGAAAACCGCTGCTGATCAAATACATTTACTTAACAGGGTGTTTCACAGAAGAGTTGTGCTAATTACCAAATCTGACGTATGGAACTATGCTGTGTGAACAGATTTTTTGAATGTTTTTCTTTCAAACTCAAGTGCTTGACACAACACAATCAGTTTATTCATTTGGAAGATTTAAGTCTCATGCTGGATGGCTGCTGAAAGCCTACAACAGTTTTCTAAGCTAAGGCTGGGCTGGCCATTTTCATGCAAATCCGATTGGACATACTGGATGCTGATGCAGACATTCTCCATTTCATTGGAGCTCCAAGCAGGGAGGAGACCTCAGTGTCTAGGACCTCTTCATCTCGAAAGGTAATTTGCTTTTGCAAGTTAGGAGGAATTTAACACCACTGGCTTGTTCAATGCCCTATCAGTGTGTGCTGGTTTAGTCTGTCCCTTTTTAGCATATAAACATAAGGCAAACAAGTGTAAATCAGGCTAGGCCAGAATCAGAATCATAGAATGGCTTTGGTTGGAAAAGACCTTTAATATCATCAAGTCCAGCCATAAACCTAACACTGCTAAGTCCACCTCTAAACCATGTCCCTAACCACCATGTCTACACATTTTTTAAATACCTTCAGGGATGGTGACTCCACCACTTCCCTGGGCAGCCTGTTCCAATGCTTGACAAACCTTTCAGTGAACCCCCTTTCCCTAATATCCAGTCTAAACCTTCCCTGACACAACTTGAGGCTGTTTCCTCTTGTCTTAGCACTTGTTACTTGAGAGAAGAGACAAACAACCACCTCACTACAACCTCCTTTCAGGTAGCTGTAGACAGTGATAAGGTCTCCCCTCAGCCTCCTCTCCTCCAGGTTAACCAACCCCAGTTCCCTCAGCCGTTCCTCATAAGACATGTGCTCCAGAACCTTCACAGGCTTTGTTGCCCTTCTCTGGACATGCTCCAGCACCTCAATGTCTTTCCTGCAGCGAGGGCCCCAAAACTCAACACAGCACTTGAGGTCCAGCCTCACCAGTGCCGAGTACAGGGGCACAATTACTTCCCTGTTCCTGCTGGCCACACTATGTCTGATACAAGCCAGGATGCTGTTGGCTTTCCTGGCCACCTGAGCACACTGCTGGCTCATGTTCAGCCGGCTGTTGACCAACACCCCCAGGTCCTTTTCCACTGGGCAACTTTCCAGCCACTCTTCCCCAAGCCTGTAACATCCCATGGGGTTGTTGTGACCAAAGTGCAGGACCCAGCACTTGGCCTTGTTGAACCTCATACAATTGGCCTTGGCCCATCGATCCAACCTGACCAGATCCCTCTTTAGAGCCTTCCTACCCTCAAGCAGATCAACACTCCTGCCCAGCTTGGTGTTGTCTGCAAACTTAATGAGCATGCACTTGATCTCTTCATTCAGATAATTGATAAAGATACTAAACAGAGCTGGCGCCTCTGGATTACGTGCTGGATTGTAGCATATACTTTCACCAGCAGCCAGCAAACCAGCCCCTAACCACTACTAACCTAGTTACTCCTGTACAGACTCAGCTGTCCCTACTCAGCACCTTCAGCTGTCCCTACTCAGCACCGTCAGAGAAGTAGCACCATCAAAATAAAAGATTTACTTAGAACAAAGGCAATATAGAAATGAAAACCCCCAAATTTATCTCAAAATAAGACAACTATCTTCAAGCTTACTGGCTGTCTACCCACCTTCCACATGAACAACTTTGTGGATTGTGCCTTCCCACCCCGATCAGTAAATCTTGTCTCATGGTCCCTTCTTTAAATTGAAAATCCATCTCCCTGTCCAGTTTCACAGACAGTGTCTTTTAGAGGCTACTTACCCCACTTAATCTCCCTCATTGTTTTTCGAGTTTGTTCAGAAATACTCTTATCTGGGAAAGCCTTGCATTACCATCCTGGTTGTTCTTCCAGCAGCCCCCAATAAATTAGTGCAGGAGAGGCATATAGCAAATACTAGACAATGTAAATTACTTGATCTGTCTCCAAAACAGGATTTTGCAGTAAAGTCCTTGAAAGTACTCAGCTTTACTACCCATAGACACACATCTCCACTTCATGCCATGGCCATGACTCCATGTGGCACTCATTTCATTAATGTGCTATAGCATCTCACTTTTACTTAAACCAGCGCAGCTTCTATGCGTTATCAAGCCCAAGCTGCAACCATTGATTAAGGTGGCTGGAAATCTCCCCACCTAAGTTTACACACCTGCACATATAATTCCTCCAGCCTATTTCAGACATGTACCTGCGAATGAGATTAATTGAACCTCAGATGCACCCGTTTCTCTTCACTGCTTCTGAAAAGAGCCTTGAGGACTAACTCAGACATAGACCAGCCTACATGGCAGAAACCTAATTTTGGACCAGAACTCCCACCCAGTATAGCAGTGCAGCAGATTCCTATGTGGCTCCATTCTGACCTAGCCAGACAAACACCAGGTCCACTCAGCAAGTCCTGTAGCTGTGCTATCATGGCTGCAAGCCCAGGCTAATAAACCACGTTGCTGGAGGAGTATGTGGCAATAATAAAGTGGCTACCTGATTTCTGGAAGGGAGTGAGCTAGGTAGGGCATGGCCTGGTCTAATCATAAACAGAGTGGAAAGGTAGCTGTCTGCACTTGCTTGTGTACCTTTTCTACATTGTTTAGTCTTCAGAAAAACTTGTGATTGGCACTGGGTCTGCTCTGGATTCAGGATTTTGTTTTAAGCCTCTGAATCAAGTGCTTTCTCCAATGCACTCATTAGGTAAATTCTACTGGATCATGTTAGTGCAGAGCAAGTCAAGAAGCTAACTCTTTGCCAACTAAAATGTTATCCAGCCTACGACTTAATAACTCTTATAAGTCATGCCAGCTTTGCTACGAAGTGTGAAAGGTTCACCTGAAGCACATAGTCATGCCAAAAGAACTCTACTGTAGATATAATTATATCAGCAAAAATATCCTTCAGCTAGTGTAGTTTATTTACATCAATAAAATTTTTGATTGCTTATAGCTATATTTACTATGTGCATGCAGATACTCTTTTATATATCATACATATACCAGCTGCCATGGTATAGGTAGACATACAGCAGACTGTCATTAGTGAATGCAAAGACTGCTGGAGGAAGATTTTGGGGTATACTTTTTGTGATGTTAAAAATGTACATGGTGTCTATGGAAAGACTGTATACTTTTCCCATTCTTTCTTAACAGGACATAGGTATATTGTTCCCAGGGTAGGTTTTTAACTTGTTGGGGGCTTTTTATATGAACTAATTTAGTTAAATGTTCCTAAATGAAGAGATGTAAGCTATTCATAGCTTTTCTAGTAAACTTAGAATGAAAACAAAGTATGGTTTGAGACTCAACAATTTAAGTACTTGAGTTTATTAGTTTGCCCAAGGCTAATTAGGGCCTGATCCAAAGCCTATTTGAAGACAGTCGGAGTTTTTCCACTGGCTTTAGTAGATTTTGGATCAGGCTTGGAAGACTATAGAGAAAAAAAAAAAAAGAAAAAAAAGATAATGTTTTCACAATTCAGTCAAATAAATGAAAGCATCTGTCACTTATCATGATTTGAAACTAATCACATGGAAAATAAGATTTATGCCCCTAAAGATCAGGTGGAATCTGGATTCAAGCACTTTCTTTCTCTTGTATTTTAATATTTTTCAATTTAACTTTGTTAGTTCATTCTCAATAAATAGTCTCAGCCCCTTCCTGTAAAAAGAATAGCTCCATCCTGTGAAAGGCAGAACTGACATTCATGGTCTTCCAGAAAAGAAATTAAAGAAATTAAATTTGTTACTGTGATCATTGCAAGCTTGTTTTTGCATGTCAAAAGAGAGAGGGCCAGAACTGAGTAAGTGATAAACACAGATCAGCTTTTTCTGGTTTTGGGTTCAGTGGCAAAGGGCTGGTCCTTCTGGCCACCTGCATCCGAAGCCCCTGTGCCCTCCCCGCTGCTGCTCCCCACTGCCCCGGAGCCCCCAACTCCAGGTCTGCCTGTAGCCCTGCCAGGCAGTGGGCACAGGGGAAGGTACCTCCTCCTCACGTCTTGGAGCCCAGTGCCCTGGCTCTGCTCTTGCTTATGATGTTTAAATGACTCACTAAGTAAATAAAATACATTTTTTTACCCAGCTTGGAAGTGACTTTTAAAGAAAATAAAGGGACTGCACATGGCTTTCTTAGGCAGCCTTAGGAAATGGTTTATAAAAAGCAAGAAAGTGAAAATGAGGGACTCCTTTTGATCTCTTTTTCTTGCTTAAGCAAACAAAGCTCTATTCGTTTGTTTGGGACAAATTTTCAACTTGGGCCAAGCAGATTTGCTGACTAGTCTATTCACTACTCTAAAGAATCACTCCATTTAAGCAATCAACAAGACTCATCCTGCCATTTCCATGTGCTCACTATAAAAGAAGGTGAGCTGAAAAGCTCTGTGTATGAGATGCATGTGGGGGATCCAGGGTGTCCTTCTAACAAACCGTGTTATGACAGGCTTTTTGGTACACGGCCACATTCCAGTGTTTCCCTTATGAAAGGGAGACATGCAGCAGCGCATCCTCCCGCACACTAACCCGGGAGCTGCAGCAAGCTGTTTGTCAGGGCCCTAAACAAGGGATGGGTGAAATTGTTTTGTCTAATTTCCAACCCACTTGAATGTCATGGGTTTTAAAGTTCATTGGCCTTGAATGGTTATTTGGTTTGCATTCCTCTGAGGTGAGGCTGCAAGGGTGGAGTGAAGCAGAGAGAGGTCCTGGATGAAAAATGGGGCAGTGGAGACAAACAAAAACAGAGAGACAATGAAAATAGGAGCAGAGAGGAGGAAGGAAAACAGTTAAAAGAACAAAGCATGGCCTATAGGTAGGGCATGTAGGGCATCTTATTGTATGGGACTGACACGTGCTTCAAAGCCAAATGCCATTGCATTTACGTTTATAAGACTCAAGGCCTTAGGGCCAGTTAGGGGGTGAGAGAGGGAAAGAAAAGAGGGGAAAGAGACTTTGCAGAAGTGTGGAATAATAGGCTTTCCCCACCTCAACAGATTTTTTTTTTTTTTTAGTGTGTGTAAACAAACTAGAGATGGGGTAAGGGAAAATTAAAACATTAAAAACAGGGAGAGTAGTGATTAATTGAGGTGGGAGTTTGGTTCTTGGGGTGGGATTTAATTAGGAGAAGATTAGTTACACAGAAAGACAAAGAAGAGAGAGAAATCACAGGAGAAACTCCAATGGCAAGGGAAAGAAGGGGAGGGAAGAAAGAGGGGAGGTAAAAATGGTGAGGGTACTGGCTGGAAGAAGCTGCGGTGAATTGCTTGCCAGTCGTTACAGTGCCCCCATTTCTCCTGCAAACTCTGCTCTCCTGTAAAAGTGTTGCCAGCTTGGGGGCCATCAAAAGGACACTTCCATGGAAGCTTTTTTCTCCTAAATCCCCATCTTCCTCAGGAGAAACAAAAGCTTGTGCTTAACTAGATGAACAAACCAGGTCACAGAATCACAGAATCATGGAATGTTGGGGATTGGAAGGGACCTCGAAAGATCATCTAGTCCAGTCCCCCTGCTGGAGCAGGAAACTAAATGAAATTACACAGGAAGGTGTCCAGGCGGGTCTTGAATGTCTCCAGAGAAGGAGACTCCACAACCTCCCTGGGCAGCCTGTTCCAGGGCTCTGTCACCCTCACTGTAAAGTAGTTTTTTCTCAAGTTTAAGCGGAACCTCCTGTGTTCCAGACCTGTGTCGATCTGTGCTGGCAGAAATGTGTTTTCAAATTCTAGAAAAGGAAAGCTCTAACTCAGTCTCTTGAATGAGCCCTGAAAACTAGCTCCTAGTGGCTCTTGTTCCTCCTCCCTGTGACCTGGATTCTCTGAGGGAGCACCCCTTGTCGAGCAACAAAATGGCTTGCTCCTGTTCCCAGGGGACTCCTGGAGACCCCACTGGAGGAGGGCAGAGATGAAGAGATGGCAGAGCCACCTGTCATCTTTCTCTTCAGCTTTCCTGCTGGGTAAGCCCAGTGCAGTGGGAGCAAAGGGACGTAGCTGCAGACCCTGCCAGGTCACTCTCTGTCCCCTCCTGCTGCCTGGGAGCCATGGAAGGATTTTCACCTCTCCTCCCTTCCTTCCCCAAGCTGCCCCAGGGCCATTTTTTAGCTCTCACCACCCTCCTTGCCAGCCTGTATTCAGAGAGTACATTGAGTTCTGAGCTATTAAAGAAGAGCCTGGAGGTTTTGTATGTGCTGTGGGGCACGTGCATCGTGCTAGATCACTTTTCAATAGAAGGAGTGCCATTAGCAGCTGAACGGGTGGTGTGAGGTAATGAAACACTGAAAGAGTGTACACTTTTTTGGCAAGCTCTGAGCAGGGCTCTTGCATCACTGACAGCATTTGGCTTTGCTGGGAAGGGTGGATCAGGCACCTTGCTGCTCTCTGTAACCTCACCTGCAACTTGCACTTTTCCTTGGCATGTTACTGCCCTGCCCAACACGGAGCTGCCGGCACTGTCCCTGGCTCTGCGGGACTGGCAGGCTATGCTTTTTGTGCTATAGCTACCAGAGAGTCTGGAGCTGATGCTGATGAGAAATGACAGCAAAGTGGGTGCAGTAACAGAACAAATGTTAATGGGATAATATCCTGCTTTCATTATCTCCACCTGCCTTCTATATTCACTTACCTTCAGAGATAATCCCTAGTATTTAATTTAATGAGCTTTTGTGTAGGCTCACTAGCCAAACGCTTTCAATTGTATTTTTAAAGCAGAAAAGCACGCTTATCAGGCAGGATTTTTCAGTCTCTTGCAGCTGCAATCAAAATGTTTGCAGAAAAAAAAAGAATAACTATATGGTAAGTTTCTGATTGCGTGCTTGTGGTCTGCATGGTTTTCTGGATTAAAAAAAACCCCAAAACAACACTCTCACCTCACATGATAAAACCTGACAGACAAGAGGATTTACACATGATGCTTTCCACAAATTCTCCAGAGTAGAGGTTTGAAAGCACTTCATTGTTTTTTATTCAGCCTTTTAAATGAAAGTTTTAAAATTACCTTCACTTACTAGAAACTTTTGGGAGGACAGAAAAAATGATATTGCAAAGAAACTCTCCCTTTTCTTTGTCCTGCTTGATTAATGGATATTCACACAATATATCTGTAGGGCTCTTGGCGGTTTCCATTTCTGACATTTCTGTGCCTTCAGCAAAGGAAGAACAGCTTTTTTTTTTAATCACTAACTTTTAATTACAAATCAGAGAGCCTGGCCTATATCTGTCATTAAAAATGAAACGATGATTGTAAAGCTCGATAGTTTGATAGACAAATTCATTAACTAGCAGTAAGGCACATAGACTTAGGAGTTTCTCCTCCTTATTGTTACAATAGCCTGAAACCTGGCATCACTGTTTCATGTGCAGTACTACACCCAGTGTGAGACAGTGTCTGCCACAAACCCCATGCAGCTGAAATGTACCATTCAAAGGACGAGGAGAAAGGAAGCAAAGCAATGCTAGTCACAGGAGGGAAGCTGAGACATCCAGAGATGCAGTGTAGGTCTGTGGCAGCACAAAAACCAGGACAAGTTATCTGAAATCCCAGTCAGTGTATTTGCCTTAAGGTTGCATCCCCTTTTTTCCCCACCGACTAATATAACATTAATGATTTGGGAGTATGGCAGCAGGAAATCTACAAAACACTTTGACATCCTACAAGCAGACCTGAGAAACCATGAGGGTCATCTGATGATGCTTTCTGCAGCCTGTGATACCTCCTGGAGTTATTTTTGACCGCAGGCGTTGCCTCGGACAACCCAGGGAGACCAAAGTACTTGCTGCTCAGCTCCTCAAACGAGCAGAGGTTGCTTACTGCTGCCCTCTCTGCCCACTTCCTATTTCTCACAGCAATCGTCGCCGATTGCTCCCAACCTGTCAGGATGTGTTGGTGGCGTCGTTCCAGGCAAGTAAACAACACTGGACAGTTTGGGAATACCAGACCGGGAAGGGTTTAGAAGCACCATCGTGGGCTGTCTCCTTCATTGTGTTAGAGACTGAACCACCCAGTGCTTGTTTCCTCCAAATAGCAGCCCTGTAATTGTTTCCTCTTGTCTAGTTCATTTTTAGAACTGTTTTAATTTTGCCTATTGTTGACCCTGCTAGTTTAGTCTATTAAGCTTTACATGCCCATGGAAAAAAATAACAGCACCTAACTTCCTGCCTTCCATTAGCCTCAAGAGTAACTCTCAGGGCAACGCACATAAGGGACTGGGAAAGGTGTATTTTAAGCTGTGATACTACCACAGCGACAATTTAGAAGGTTAAGCCGGGGAGGATCTAAGGTACGAAAGGGCAGCTCATCCCGTGCATTGTTCGCTCATGTTGGACACTCTGCAGGGCAATGAGTCTGGGCTCACTAGCTGTAGTTCGAGATGCAGCCCAAGGACTGGCTTGTTGCACTATTATGTTACAGATGTATTAGTTTGCTCTGGTTTTATTTCACACTTCCTTTTTCCCCCAGACAAAAAAGCCAGACTCTTTGTGAGTTTCTTGGGAGATGCTGCCTATTTCAAGATGTTACAATACTTAATATTTTTATCTAAGCTCTCTGATAATTTCCCTTAATATGTGTTCTTATCTCTGTGCTTAGTGTAGTGTAGTGTCTCCACCCCAAAGCCATTTCAAAAGAATTTAATTGGATTTCGCAACAATCTTCATGTTAGTCTGTTATAAATCTTTAACAGTGCTTTCTAAAAAAGATTCTAAAAGATCTTTCTAAAAAAGATTTCTAAAAAATCTTTCTAAAGATTTTTATAAATCTTTAATGTTGCTTTCTAATAGCTGGTCTGTGCTGGAAAGAAGAGCTCACTTTTTTCATGCAGTAACTCCTTCATGTGGAAAGATGACAATTTCTGTTTTGACTCCTGTAAGCTTTGTATTGGGTCCTGGTTACTGAAGATCTGAGAGTTTCTTGCTAGAGCTCTGTGGCCATCTGCATCCATACCTGGACTCACCCATACCCAAATGCCTTCCTAGGTGACCTCCTGGCAACCTTTAGCACCTGATGGCATGCATTATCCAGGACAGAACAGGAATGTACTGAAGCAGCTGGCTCACTCACACCAGTGTTAAGTGTCTATTGCTTAAGCACAACAGAGTTAAGGCCAAGGTGCCAGAAGGAATTTCAGCCTTACAATAACCCACACCACAGGCAGTAGTGCCTGGCTGTGGAGGAGGTACTTCGCAATGCGGGGTGAGGTACCTGGGAGGCTGAATGGAGAGAGGTGAGCATCCAAGAATGAATTCCCAGCCGAGTGCACTACTCAGCATGACAGGACTTCTGAATCAAACTATAATAAGCACTGAAAAGAGAGGAGTCAGGAATATTTTTCTCTTGTTTGGATTTGGCATCCTTGTGAAACTGAGCTTCAAAGTCTCAATGCTTTTCTGTGCTCGGGGAAGCAATGCATTTCCTTAAGCTTGGATGAAGAAGAAAGTACCTGTGCTCACCTTGTGCATGGTGCCATAGTCCCCTTATCCAGGAAGCAAGGAATCTGGCTTGTATCCTTAGATTCAGAGGGCTTGACTCCAGAATTCCAACATCCCAGAAGACCCCTGTAACCACCAGATCAGTTCTTCTGGGAGAGATAAACCTCCACCCATACTGCTGGAGGTGAGTCAGAGTAAGCTACAACAGGTCAAGCCAAGGGTCCATTACGAGAGTAAACAAGAAAACACCTGATGCTGTGCTCTCCTGAGGGGGACACGCAACAGGGGAGACATGGTATTCCCATCTGTTAGAGAGCCTTAGGTACAGGGTCCCACAGCAGAGAGTTCCAGCAGCAGCAGTTCACCGAGAATCTTCATTCTCTGTTCAAAGAATTGACTCCAAAGCTGAAGCACTTTGGCTGCAAGCACTGTAATGGGTTTTGTTTTCTTTTTCCAAGTAAAATCTGTTTTCAGTTAACTTTACATAAAAATCCTGGAAAAAGCTTTTTAGGGGTTTATTATACTTAGATGAGCAAGCATATAATATATAGACAGAAAGAGCAGGAGATGTTATATGATACATTTATATACTCAGCCCTTTTGTTGACAAAGCATTTTATTGTCAAGAAGAACTGTCATGACTCGTAACCTTAATGACTTTCCCTTGTATACAGTAGTTACAAGAAGTACACACAAACCCCTGTCTTTGGTTTTCTATACATATTTCTCTTTTTATCTTTTCATGTCTTGCTGCTTTCCCAAAACCAGAAGGTGAGCTGAAGTCCCCAGTTCTTTTCAACCACATTCTTCTGATTCCAATTTAATCTATTTTTTTGTATGTAAAAAGCAACACAGAAAAGGGCCATGAATGTATAAAAATAATCTAGGTCAAATTGAAGTGCTCTCTGTGACCAAAGGCACGAGTGGAAAGAGGGACCTATGTCTCTCTTTCATCTAACATACCTACTGCTGGAAGTGTGGTTCAGTCACAGTGGGAAGGACGTTTAGCACCATTAGCTGGGAACAGAGAAAAGATTGTGTCACTGCTTTGATTCAGAAATGCAGCAAGTTTCATTCATGGCTATATAGGCTAGCTAGCACTCTTTGGTTTGCTGCAGCTACAAGCTGTACGGTACTTTCAAAACACTTCCAAAAATATCCCCGTAGAAGACAAAAGGACACTTCTTTCATGTGTGCCAGTGGTATTGCTGCCAAGCTCTGATTCAACAGTAATGCATGCACATTTCTGAGAACTGGAGACTTACTTATTTCTATTTCAGGGTGCTGCATTAATTTATCATAAAGTATGAATCATATGACACCAACATTTACTTGAAGTACAAGACAAAATCTAATAGTTCCCAAATGCATTGAGCTATCTTCTCCTCTTTGTTTTTCCCGTGTTTATCTCACAAAAAACTTCTAAAAACTACCACATGCTTCTTCCAGTATTTACACTTGAATGAAACATAATACTCAATATAGCAATGAATTCTAAGTCAACTCTGAACATAGGTTTTTTTGTTATCAAACAATACGCTAGCAACAACAGCAGAGCATTCCAACAATGAAATAAAAATCTGGAAGCTTTCAAGTATTTTGAAACCAAATTCATGAGGCCTCATGTTAAAATAGGAGCATATGGTTTCTCTACTCACTAGGCATGCTTTTACCTTCATTGTAACTACATAGCTCTTGAGAAAAACAAGGCCTCTTGAGCTCTTTATAAAGACAATTGATAATAGGTAGATATTTCAGCTGTTTGAAAAATTGCAAGCATTAACTGAACTGTAACTCCCTAGACACTCCTGAAACTCCAGTGCTTTATCTATTATCCTGAACAATGTGAGTGATGTATCACGTGGAGCAGAGTGACAGTGTTTGCTAACACTCCCATTTGTAGAAAGCAAGAGGAAACCTAATCCTAAAAGGATCCTGACAACATTGGTTGCCAGACTTCTTAATTTTCAAGGCACGGAGAGCTACTGGGTGTTAAATTGTATATGCCTGCGTGCTGCTGCTTAGAGAGTAATGCATGAGAGAAAATCCATTTATCAATACTCTGGCTGCATATTAGTGTGCCCTAAAAGTAAATACATGACAGCTTCCCTCTGCCCTCTGTGCCAGTTGGTATGACTGCAATACTGTTTGCCCATCAGCACGTGGCTCAACACGTTACGTATCAGCCTATGCCGTGATATCATAGCTAGTGCTGTGTCACTTGAATGCCTTTCAGTGCATCAAATGACACAATGAAATGAAGCAGAAAGGCTGACGTGACATTTCTCAATAGGAAGTGTTTATCTCTGTTCCATCAGTGTTTAATTGACTTGCAAACCACTCAGGACTCTACAAACATTAAGTGAAGAGATCTATAGCAGATAGTAACACTTTACACTAAGTGTCTTGAAGTACATTTATTCCTAGTATAAATGTTCAATAAATAATATGTTTTAGATACATAGACTGTGAATGTTAACAGTGACACTTACCTTTGTGTTCCCCTATCTATATAATTGAAGGAAATTTATGCTTAGAATGCTAAACATATTTATGGTCTTACACAGTTAAATTGCTACTTGCCCATAATACTTTGCCTTACTTTATTTCAGTCTGTGTTTTAGATTCTTACAGCTCAATCAGAAGATTGCAAGTAACTGTCATTAATACATTAAGTAGCACGGTTAGTGTCTATCATATGCTGTTTGTTTTCTCATCCTCTCCCCAAGAGGAGAAACACGCAGTGAACTGTTTGGTTTTGGTACAGAGTTCTGGACTTTTTTTGCCTTCCACTTGTTTTTTTAATATCCACATTACTATGTGGAATCTAAGACTATCCCATAGACTATGATGTGGAGAACAGGCCTAAAAGGATGCCAAGCACATGTATTCCATGTGTCTCCATCTACCACAAGCTATATATTTCCCAGCGTACCACAGAAAAAAGATTTGTGGAGATTCCTGTGGGACTATGTAGAACCACAAGAAGGGAACAAGAGAAATCAAGATCACTGACAATGTCCTGTTTGTGTTTGCTGTTTGGCGTGCTCACAGGGTCACAGGAAATTATTTATTTGCCCCTCTGTAAAGAAGCTCCCTCTGCCTCCTAAACAACCACGGGCCTTACCAATTTGTCACGAGGGAAAATGTCTTCCCGGTGCCAAATCTGGTGATTACTTTATGCACCTAAAACAGCAGGTTGGAGCCCGAGCACATCCTGCATGATATCCTTCATCTTACTGTAAACGACGTTTATTGCTGCAGAAGGAAGCAAGAAGAAATTATTTTAAAAACAAAACAAATTGAGAGCCAAGTTTAGTATCAAAGAAGAGAGAAAAAATCTTTGGTCTCTGCATGTGGCCAGCAGAAACATGAAGCCTTATATTCATGTGACACAACTTATCTCATGAACAACAGAGATCACATCTACTTTCAGTGCTGATCAGAAGGTCCAAATATGAAATAGTCAAAGGCTGATGGCTCAAACATTAATCTGTATGCTGTGTTCATCATATCTTGCCATGTAATCCCATCCATAAATTTATCTTAAAAGTAATTTTGGATTCTTTCTCCCACAATTCTATTAGGAAGGCTATTTCAGAACCCACTGATTCAATGGTTGAAAAATGTTTTCTAATTTCTGTTCTAAATAAAAGTGATTACTTATATTTAAGACAAAGTCCAAGAAATGGGACTCAATGTGCCAGGCCCTTGGAAGGGAAGTTGGTGGAATTTCTGATGTTCCTCAGATCCCACAGGAGTTCATTCATGAGTCTGACTATTTGTTTTCTGCAAAGGTCATAACCCTTATTACACTTAGTTTCACTACAGCAGAGGAAAGTTTTTGTTGACCATGGTCTTCACCTAAGAGCATGAGGAGCTCTGGATTTGTGCACATAATGGTTTGCAGAAGCTGGAAAATAAAAGGTTTACAATAGCTTCAGATAACTTATGTGCTGTGCTGTACTGTCCTGTACCCTTTGAAGTTTCTTCAGCATCGAAAGTCCATGTACATCACATTTCTGTACCCCAGCAAAAGGACATAAATAAGCAAAGCCACGTCATCATCTCCTGAGATTAGATGGAAACCCTTCACTGGCCAGAGATGACAGAAAAGTGGCTCTATTGTCATTTAGGATGAGTAGGACTTCAACAAACACACCTATTCACTGGAATTATGGAATAATCCGTAATTTTAACAAATTACTATTTGTAAAAGCGGGTTTTTCTGGATCTAAAATATTACTTTAAAGTAGATAAGCTCATAAATGGCATATAACTCCTCCAGATTTACAAGTGGGGTGTTTATCTAATGGTATTTGACTATGGTATTGTCTACGCATTTGTTAAGGGCAAGGAACACTTGTTCTCTAAGTGAAATACTGGCAATTTCAGTTCAGATGTCCCCCAGTGGAACTTTCTTTCACAAGTCAGGAAGGACACACCATGTCTGTAAGTCTTGAGCTGAGATTTGCCTTGGGTACTAGGAGCTTCAAAAGTAAATTAAAGAACAAGCAATGCAAACGAACTGCTGATTAATAGGTACCATGCTGTTTGAGAAGGTAACTTGTATATGTACAGCATTTTTCACAAAGGTGCTTAATATGTGTTCAGAGCATTCCATAAATCCTCAGTCCTGAAGGAGGCTGCAGGTGCTCAGGGTTGAGGAAGATCTTTGGATAAGACTTGGTATCTTCAGTAGAGTGGATATAAGGATGTTCCTAAATTGTAATGTAGCTTCAGCATAGATCTTCGAGAGTTTATTGAGATTCAGCTGTCTGTACAAGCTTACACGTCTTTTTGGATCCATGAACAGCACTGTGGCAAATTCAACAGAAGTTTTTAGAAATAATCTGTCAGTCCTAGAACCATTTTACAGCTATGTTACTACAAATATCTTCCTTTTAAATAAGCCCTACTGTATTCTTTATTTAAACTAATCATAACTGAATTTCCTTTGAGACCCTGGTCAAATATTTCTGCAGGCTCTGGGGAACAGTTAATGACAAAGTCTGTAAAATTCTGTGTACTGCTTATCATATTTCTATCACGTTAATAAACCACCTGGTTTTCCTGCTTGCTTGTTTTTCAAATGTGAAATATTGTTTAGGTAGGCACATGATTTGGATGCCACAAATTTTTCTCCGTGTTTGTGCTGTATCACAGCAAAATGATTTAGCAAAGCAAGGGAGAGGTTGTTATTACAGCTCAACGATGTCAGCGTGGTGGTGTGTCAGTGCACATGGCACTCTTGCTCCTACATGCAACGTCGAGACAAGGAACTCAGTTTCTTACCCCAAGGCATGTAGCTCTCTGCAGGTAGCTGTTTCATTTGCACAGGACTGGTGTCTGTGAACAGCAAAGCCTGTCTCCCTCTCGCCTGCCAGCTACTGGGCTGGTGCCCCACCTGAGTAGGTGTCAAGGAAGCCTTGCTAGTGGTAAACACTCCCAGCAGCAAAAATCCCATTGCTGGCACATTTATGAGAAAACTCGTGGGAAAAGGAGCTGCACATGGCCCTGCAGCTCCAGGCAGAGCTCTTGCAGCTGGGATAGTTTCCTCATTTCAGAAGGGAATCTGAGCAGGACTTTAAGCCCTAAAACCATGTAGCAAACTGCTTTTCTACTCTAAGTTCCAGTTCCAGGTTAGTGAAGTTTCTTAGTACAGCATATATTTTTCAATACCTGATATGCCACGTAATAGCATGTTATAGCAGCAACATGATCTCTCCATCAGCTATGCAGGTCCTTCTGAAATAATTTGCATTGTGAACATAAACAGCTACTTTTTTATTACTTAAAACACCCCTTTCAACTTTCATTGTCACCAAGTCAAAATGGCTTCAAACAACAAAACCCCTCTAAAACAAACAAACGAATGAAGGGTCACAAATCCTCAAAAATAACAATGCTGCAGGTCTATTTTTGTAATTCTCTTGGCAGAGTAATATGGAAGCTTCTCTCAAATGAACTGTTTCCAAGTTTCAAGGGAACAGGTCATAAATAGATTGTTCAGGAAATTCACAAAGTTTGGGTATGATAATGAGAAAGTAGCTGATTAAAGGCAAATTTTGAATTTACCTATCTTACTAAGTTACAGCAGCACTGCACTTGTCCCCCAAACACGGCACCAGCATGTTTCTTTTTCTTAACCCTTTATGTGTTGTGGTTTTGTTTGGGTCTTTTTTTTTTCCTAAATTAAATCTCTGCCCTTTTCTTAGCAGAGACTTTATCTCCAGAGCCAGAGATAGCCTTTGAGCCAAGCAAGGAGAGGACACAGTACAATAAAGGACATAGAGGTCTCTGTGATGACAACAGGAAAAGCTCAAGGAAGAAAAGAGAGTGGCGCTGAAGGATGTGTGCCAGAGAGGGACCGGGGAGGGAGGGGATGCCGGAGCCAGAGAGGGAAGAAGGTGAAGGAGTCCTGGAGGTCGCTGTTGTTTCAAGAGATGGCACAGATAGGCAGAGAGCAGCCTACAGAGCGTGGCCATTGACCTTTGGCGAGCTTCATGTTTCAGCCGCCATCGGCTGTGAGCACCAACAGAGCTGGTCATTCTTCAGTAGTAGCCCGAGACACCCCCTCGCCGCCTCACCGCGACTCCTCTCGCTCTTACGGACGATACTCACTTTCCACAGCTTCCTATTTGAAACCCCTGTGAACCTCTCGACTATTCCAGCAGGCTGTGTTTGCTCGGTGTAGAGCTGGCAAAAATTTGACACCACAAGATAGCAAGAGGAAAAAAAAGTTTTGCTTTGTTCACCAAAACACACCAGTTTTTCTTTAATCATTGTGAAAGAAATAAAAATGGAAGTTTGAAGCATTTACAACTTTCCTTTTCTTATGAAGGGGAAAATACATATAGGAATGATTCCATCATGGGGAAATAATTTTAAAGGGGTAGAAATTATGTGGGAAGACATTCTCTTCCTTTTCAAAACCTTTTTTCTACTTAAGAAAATAAGTCTATAGATTTTATACTCTTTTTTGTTGTTGTTGTAAAAATATGGAAAATTAGGAATTTGTCAGTTATTTTTCTATTTTAAATTTTATCTGAGTAAGAAGGATAAACTTTCTTCTGGCCATCTCTCCTTAGATACGTATATCAAACTGGGAAAAGACACACAATTACTGGCACTGTAAAGAATTTTACATTGCTCATAAAAAGAAATCAGCACATTCAAACTTGCCATGTTATTAATAGCAAAAAATTTACGCTAACTAGGGTGCTTTCTCCCAAAGGATCCTAAAGCATTTTAGAAAAAAAACTCTAAAGGATGCAGTCGTATATTATTGACAGTCAGTCATTCTTCTGTTGAAACTCAGCACTTTGTTGGCAGCAGCACTACCTGGTTATTTAAGACAGGAAGTGAAATATATTTCATTTAATTGCAGGAATAATGTATGTGGCTAGAGTAATACTTTGATTTGGTATTTGGTAACGTCACACATTTAATAGCTGTTATTGTGGCAAGTGCTATGCAATTCTCCACAGCCCAAGTGGTCAACATAATTTCATCTAAATGATGGCATCTTCAACAGTATAGCACTACGCTAAACATCAGCTGGGACACTGATTCAGTGCTGACTCAGAGGGGATATGCTAACATGCTAAATTACAAACATTGTTCTCTACACGATATGTTACCCAAATATTTTCTCCTCAAAGCAGGATACTTGTTAAACTTACTAGGTTTGAGAGCTGAAGAAGAGCTGGTACATAGAGTGTGAAAGCCTCCTTCATAGAACTGAAGTTACCAGTCATTCTTAGTTTGCTCTTCTGATCTCGGTAGGCTGCAAAACAAAAACAAAATAGAAAAATGGTGCAAATTCTGAGAGATTTCAGCGCACATTTTATTGTAGTCTGGATATATCCTCAAAACAGCTTTTACTCTGTTTTCCAGAAAATTTTTACAGAGCTTGCTTTCTTTAAAAGTGGGATAAATAGCAAGTCAAGTCTTGCAGTTAGAGTTGTTCAAACATATACGTGATTGAACATCTTCAGTGAATACACACACAGGCACCACAGAAGATACCACATCAAGAAGGTGCAGTACAGCTTCTTGTGATCTCAATAAAAAGTCTGTTGTGTTTGTTGTTTGGAAGCTTTTTGTGTCTTTTTGCTGTCCCCTTGTCCCAGAGCTGTTTTCTGAGGTGTGTGAAGAAGTATGGCCTCTTAGTTACCTCCCCCAGCCCATTTTGTGAGTGTAAGACAAGTTAATTGTGCTTGATGATATGGATGACCCTTTCAAGTCATGTAAAATGATACTGCTCTGCTTATCACAGGTAGATAACCATTAATATTATGTGTACTGCCTATGGCAAGAGAAAGGGTCTTGTTTGTTTTGAACCTTTTCAAAGGCAGGAAACAAAGGGTCCTGTGGGGACACCAGCAAACAGCTGACAGTGCAACCATACAAATTGAAGTTACAAATCAGGAACCTGCAATAAAAATGGGTGAAAGACAAAAACCTGGCTGCTTCTTTAGGATAAGGCTAAGCCATTTCACTGAGGTGTACAGCAGGATAGAGGCAGAATAATGTAGTATTTAACTCAAGCAGAGCTCCTAGACACAGCTCCCTCTTGGTCAGTCACTATTTCTACTGAATGAAATCCTTGGTTCTTACCTATTTTTAACTGGGTTCATGTGTGTCCATACAATCTCTTAAAATAATGAGTGTCTCTCAGAATCAGACCAGAAATATTTTGTCCAGATAAGACCCCAAGAAAAGAGGATGTAGAGCCTGAAGCCTTTGCATTATTGTGACATTAATCGTTACAGCTTAGAAGCACAGATCACAGCCCTTAAATCCAACTATAAACAACACATCTCAGTAGAAGAGTCTTTCTTCGCAATCATGGGCATCGCTCATCTTATATTCCATAGAGGGGCATGGCAGGACGAGGAAGAAGCTGGTCAGCTGGGTAAGTGATAGGAGGATTTATGAACTTAATTTTACCTTGGTGAAATATTTAATACCCACAGAACAGATTTCTCAGCTTGATTCAGCCTTCTGAGACCAGTGGAGTTTGGAGCTAGCCTTTAAACTGGTTGTTTTGAAAAAATCACACCACAAGTCCCTAAAAAGCCTGAAAGTAAAATGCACCTATTTCTTTGTACTATGCAACATGCATTGCACTATGAGGAATCACATTTTTAAGTCAGTGCAAAATATCTTGTTAGCTTGAGCTGGCTTTGGAACAAGTTCCTGAAGGTTTTGAAAAGACATTGCCAGTGTCTGAGGGCTTCAAACAGCCTCATTTTGGAAGCAGAATATAATAGTTTCCAGTGCTATTTTAAAATTGTGTAATGTGCACTGTGTCATTTATGGTAAAACAATATGATAACAAGTATCAATTTTATATTTAACTTGGCAGATTTTGTGTTATCTGTAAAACAAGAATGTAAAGTATAGAATTGCTGGGCAGGCAAAGAGGTGATTGAGGAAAGAGATCTCTCAACAGAGCTCAGTGGAAACATGGTGTTTCAGAGAATAATGAAGATCCCAGATCCCCAGTGACTCAGTCGTTTGGAATAATTAGGGGTTCACTTACTAAGGGTCAGATCATCTCGCTGACCTCTAAACTTTCTGATCTTTAGGAACCTCTTCAAAACAGGCAAAAATCAAACAAGAAGCTACTATATGCCTTTTTAAGTGAGTTTTCTGGAAATCAAATAGAAATCAAATAGATAAAATTTCTCTGAAGTTAATGAAAACATTTTAAAGGTTTCATTTTTGTAGCCTTTCAAAAAGGCAACTGTTGCCTCAGTTGAGTGAAAATGGAACATATTTCTTACTTCTGATAGAGAAGAAATGCATTTTTTAAATTATTCTAAAGTAAAATTACCATTGCTAGTTATAAAATAACACTTTTTTAAAACCAAATATTTTTACATTTTGATATTTAGTTTTCATTGTGGAAAAGCTGTCAGTTTGAAATTTCTTGGAAAAATAGAAATTTTGGGGGAAGCAATCAGAGTCATGGGGCTGATTTTTTTGGAAAATACTGCTGAAAAATCACAGTACTAGTTAGTTGATAGGTTCAAAACAGTAGGCACGTATAAATACATAATCTATGGATAATAAAGTATGTCATGTAGTGAAAATTAGTTAGGATGGTGAAGTGGGAATAAATGGGTGAGTCAAAAGATTCGTTATATTTGTCTTGCAAATACAGTCATTGAAGTGCTTTGAATCCTTTTGATTTCAACAAAAGACCTATCATTCTTTTTTAATACTAACAGAAAATCTCAACATCATGGTGTTGGAAACACTTTCATAGCACATCTGTGAACAAAGAGACATAAAAATTGATGAAGTTAAAAATGAATGTTTTGCTAATGTGACAAATGCAAAAATAAAATTGAAGACTTGTTAATGAATAGTAAGTGTTCACTTGATTTACACAGGGTTGCAAAAAAACTATCACAAAGGTTTTTCAGGGCAATAGAATTCAATATGGATGCTGCAGTGTTGCATTTAAGCAATAAATTATTATAATGGTGACATTATTTTAGTCCACTTGTAGCATGAAACACTAAAAATTTTTACTTGGAAGAAAATTATACCATTGTATGCTTATAATTTTTATATTTTTTCCTGCATTTTACAGAAAAAAATGGATCTTCTGACTTTCATTGGACACTCCTGATACTGCCATGAAACTTCTCTTTAAAATGTTACATGAAAGCTTCCTTCTTTTAAAAAAAATCTTACTATTAAAAGAATTGCTATAACAGTGTGATTACCACCTTCTGCTAATAAAATAGAATACTAAACTAGCAACTTCAGAGAAAGTAGCAATTTCTCTGCTACTCTGAGAAAGTATCTCTCAAAAAGAAGTGCCAGAAACAGAATGAAATCATCTTGATCTTGCTACTGCTCTTGTTTTGATGCAGAGGACACTAAGATTTCAAAGATGCTCATGTACCCAGTCCCTCTGAAATCATGATACTTCTTAGGTATTTAAATACATGGAAGTATTTAAGCTTTAGGCTGCATTGATAGGCTGTCACATGCAATTCTTAGGCAGACAGCAGTGCTCTTCCAAATTCTTTTTGCAATAGTAATAGGAATACTTGATCACTTTGGTATTCTGAAGTAAAACTCTTCTTTAAAGCATTTTTCATGAAAGATTTCATTCTATCTACATGAAAATCCTCAGATATTTTGCTGAATCCTTTAGAAAAGGCTCTATTGACCTACATGGAAAATAATTTGCAAGAAAACACTGTGAGCATAAGTTTTAGAGCTCTCATAAAACATTATGCATGGGACAAGCGAGGCCGTATTACATAGAAAAACGGACTCTGTCCATCGAGTTATCAGTTAGGTTAGTGGTTAATATGTAATCGTCAACCTACAAACTCTGGAAAATGAACTCTCTGCACTCCATATCACCTCGAAAAATGTGTGGGTATAGTCACTTTCCATGATCTCATAATTTTATCACTGATTTTGTTAACTTCACACTATTAAGCTGATCAAAAATTCTCCCATCTATTTTTCTGCCACACAGAAACTTTTCATGTTAAAAAGCTACTTTAATAGTTCTCCTGCAACATGCAGTTTTTATTATAGCATTTTTACCTAGATAGAGTGTTGAAACTATTTTACATTTTCCTAAATTATATGATGCAAAGCTGTAACATAGAAATATATTAATATCTAGAACATGTACTTTACTTAGCTATTCAAGGACCTAATATACCATTTTATAAAGGTATTTATCAATTTAACAAAATTGATCAAGCAAGGTGCCACTAACTTTAAAATGTGTGGTTTGGTTTTTGTTGGGTTTTTTTTGTTAATATCTTTTTAAAAGGCTAAGCTCTATGATACCAGCCAAGCCTCTATGCCAAGACAATTTAAAAGCTGACTGCATTCTCTTCTCACAAATCATGGGATAGATACTGATACATAGTGAGGAGTTATGCAGATACCTTTATAACTATTGTGTTACTTGCTACTGCACACTAGAACTAAGAGTCCTACAGAAACACTATTTGTGCTAGGCAAGAATGGGTTTGGTGAAGCTATTTTCCTTTAGTATCATTCATACCCAGAGGATTGTTACTCAAATAGAAATCAGAACACATACTCCAAGCTTCAGGGGGACATCGTGTTCCCTATAAGCCCTAAATAAAGACCTTTTCCCTAAATTAAGACCCTAAATAAAGACCCAACAAATCCTGCCTAAGAAACTACGGAAGTGACTGAACTTTTATTGAACCTCAAAGTTTTGGCTTATCTCTTAGGCAATGGCTGGGCTGGTTCTTATTTATATCCCTATTTAAAACAAGCAGATTAATTCTTAGGTTTGCTTTCAAATTTAGTCACACATGGAATGTCTTAATTGTTTGTTAAAGGAACAGCAGGTTGTGGTCAGGGTCAAATGCCCTTGTGCTCAACAGATTTTAAATTTGCATAGTACTAACTCTTGAGACTATGATAAGCAAGCAAAGCAAACCTAGAGGAAGATCTTCATGCTGTATGTGAAGGAAATGCTGAGTGTGCAGGTATGCAAGGGCAGGGGAAAGGGAGGAGGGGACCTGAATCCATGGGCATTTTTTACTATGTTGGACAGCATAGGATGCAGTGGTAAATGGGCTTTTGGTGCACGCATGTTGGGGAGTATGGGATTCTGCAAGATTAGTAGTAAAACAATAACAAGATCATAGAATCATAGAATGGTTTAGGTT
>NW_010320211.1:0-2534 GCF_000700745.2 Antrostomus carolinensis
TGGTAACCATCTTTTTGCACACGCAGCAGTCTTTTCATTACTTTGTGGGTCCCTCGGACTTTCCTTATCAGCAAGGGAGTAAGGAAAGGGAATTGGCAGGGTATCTTTCGAACATTCCACAGCTTCTCTTATCAGACACCTGGAAGATGTGAGCTCACCTCTTTTTATCAGCAGGGCTGCTCATCCTTTGATTAGCAAGGCTGCTCATCCATTGAGACAACTAGTCTTTTTACAACAGCAGTGTTTGAGACAAAACACTCAGTCTCTTATAGCTATACATGTGGCTAATGTAATTTCATAATTATGTACTACTGTGTTTAGAAATCATGCATAAGCATATGCACATAGAGAAAAACTCAATAGGCTAAGGTTTGGCAGCTTTGTTTAGTTGGTTATAAGCAGTATGTACATGTACATACATGATTCTATACAGTCTAGAACGATAAAGGCCTGATGGATTTTGTGATAGCTTATAGTGTGTATGACTATGTGTGCATCCCTAAGGACAGAGCTAGACAAGCAAGGAAGAATACCTAATACAGAACTGAACAGATACCAAATGCAAAAAGTATCTAAACAACAAACACCTCACAGTTTTACAGAAATAGAAAATACAATATAGAGCAAGTAAATTATGATCGTTATTGTGATTTTAATTAATTTGAGTAATTTGTGTTTCAAGGATTTATTAATTTCCTTTTTAATCTTTAAAGAAAATCAAAAAGGAAGATGTTCTGTATTTGGTCTTGAATGCCACATCTCATTCTTTAGAATGGGATAAGGCAGGATAAATTATCTTATTGCTGCAGTTGATTGACAATGGAGATCTACATGTGGTTTTAGCTAAGAGTTATCAGAAACAGAGGAAAAAAGGAACAATGAGTTTTTTCTCTGTTTTATGATACAGAAAAAAATATTTTAGTTCTTGTTTTTCTCCTGTTTTTAAACGTATTCTAAGTCTTGTGGATCTTTGAAACCTATGGGTTTCAGTTGAACAATTAAAGAAATTATTACATAAATAGAATCTCAAGTTGAGAAGTTAAGCAACTGAAGGAAGGAAGTTCCACCTAATCTTAAAAATACTGCCTATGAGCTCGTATTCCTACCTTTAAACAAGTAAGGTTTAGCAGCCATATCTTTATAAAACCTCCAGTGAGCAGCTTTTATTCTTAAAAATTCTAGATAGAGCTATGATTACTCAACAGTCCTGAAATACATCTCATTTTATTTTACATGCATAATTTCTTAATCTGATTTTCCCCTTTTGACCTTTTGTTTTTCATTTTATTTTCATAGGTAATGATTTCTATGCTATTCCTTGAGGTAGCTTAGGATTTTGTTATAATGGGAAAGGGTTTTGTTATTGCTGTTTTTACTTTAGTAGTAACTAAAATGTAGCTGAACAGATTTGTTCAGACAACCCAGGAAATTCATTCCTTAGCTGAGACGAAATAAAGTCTACATTTTTACTTGGGTCAAAATTGCTTATGCCTGCATTTAGAATATTTTAAACAAAAAGTATCCATATATAAGTGATAGCAATTTAAAATTACAGTACTCAGTTATAAGAATTTGGGATTTTAGGTATTTATGTACAATTTATTAATTTGTTAGTTATATTAAATTGACTTGGTATTGAATCCTTCAGTGCCTCTAGATTCACTCATCTGCTGTCTGGATTCCTGTAAAAATACACAGGAGGTACAATGAAAAGTGACTTGTTCAAGTGCCTCTCAGCTGCAGAACAGTGTCTTAGAATAACACTGTATATGAAGCTGTGAACTCCAGCTTGACTCAACTTTTTTTACAAGCTGGGGAAGAGGTACATGGGAATAAAGAAGTACTAGGGATTCCCCAGAAGGGGGGATCAAAGTTATTGAACATTTATTATTAAAATTTTGGTGCACATATTTAGAAACACACAGAGAAGTAGATATAAAAAGACCCTGCTTAAAATAAAGAGGACAAAGAAATACTTGACAAAGAATACTAGCAGTTCCAAAAGAAGGCATGTAGGAGTTCAGCTCAGCAGAAGTGATGTGAAAAGTTGCAGTGACACAGATATAAACCTCATGAACATCATGGCCGGTGAGAAAATGAAGGCTATCAAAATGAGTATTTGTTGTTTTACTTAGATCTGAATATCTCTTTTGCTTTCTAAAGTAGAGTGATTGTTCTTATCAAACATTTTTAAAGTCTTTGTCTGCTTGTTCTATGATCAGGTGCCCCTGAAGGAGTGAAATGTAAATCAGAGAGAGGAGGTCTAGGCAAGACATTTTTTAAGCTACTGAGAAGCTTTATGAGGTATTCAGCACTACTGTAGAGTTCAAGGCAGCAGGGATGTGGATACTCAAAACTAGAAAGACTTCACAGTGAGGTACTGTGCTTACCAAATGTGCTGGTGAACTGAGAGCCCATCAAGATTTAGGAAAGTGTGAAAAAAATATCGACACAGTTTGTAGCTCCAAGCATAGAAATCTCCAAACACAGAAATCTCATGCTGTAGGAGGTTCTAGCTAAGTGCTTGGAAATTA